>NC_035439.2:10385097-10672597 GCF_002127325.2 Helianthus annuus
TCTAACTTTGTAGTAAACAATGTTCATGTTGTAAACACTTATTTTTTCTTTTTTAGATATTGAAACTAGATGTTAGTTAACTAAGATACTATCGCCATGAAACCTTATCATGTTGTATAACTTTAGAATTATGCATTTTTTTATAAAAATGCGTATTTTATGGAAAATTATTAAACAAATGAGACGTGTGTTACAGACGAGGTGGTGGTGGGTGTGGACAGAGATAAAGAGGAGAAAAAAGATGAAGAATATGTTTCAAGAACTTCATGATTTGCTCCCTAAACAAACCCCTAAGGTAATTTACAAATGTTATATCTATGATGATCACATCAAAGGAGGCTAAGGTGAATTCAAAAATTTAATCCATGTTGCAACAACGCGTTAAGATGGATAAAAGAATAAGAAATAACAGCTCATTTTACAAATTAAGATTTTATCCAGAGTTTATTTTCTATGATTTAATGTCTAATTCTTGCAATTTATCACTTACTTGCAACAGATCCTCCAAAAGCTCGAGACTCAGAAGCTAGAGAGGTTCAGTTCTCCATCAACAAACACCAGTATCACTTCATTGATTCATTCACACAAGCAAATTGCTGAATCGTTTTTAGCCAATGGGAGTTCATCAACCGGCCACTCGTATAACGCATCAGTCGCTCTTGACACCTCTTAACAAGAATTTATATATCTGTGAAATTGTTGCGAATGGAAATCTTGTTTTATATATCTATGCAGAAACCAATCGATCTAATAGTCCCGCTGTTTTCAGCAAGAAAGATTGATGCAGATGGGTATTGTACTATTAAATATGCTTTACCTTCAAAGCTCTTATCCAAACTACCAGTTTGCAAGAAATATTTAACACCGGGGGGGGGGGGGGGGGGGGTAATATTGTAGAGTAGAACAAAGCATAAGGTGTAATAAGAAAGGGTTATATAGTCATTTAACATATCATTTAACAGAACTGTTAAGTTCTTTGACGGCAGGGGTAATATTGCATGGTTTCTCATTAGTTGGGGGGTCAGAGTGCGAAATTTCCCTGGGAGGAGGTCAAAGTGCCAATTGGCTCTAACCCCAGGGGGTAGAATTGCAGTTGGGGGGTAATCTTGCATAGTTTCTCATTAGTTGGGGGTCAGACAGCAAAATTTTCCTAGGAGGAGGTCAGAGTGCCAATCACATATAACCCAGCGGATAAAATTGCAATTTACTCTCTAAATAATAATGAAATAAAACTATCATAAATAATTAATCTTCTACCAAAAATAAACTAAACCACTTAACATCCTCCAACTTTTGAGTTATGACAAGATTAGTCCCAACAGAACAGAGTATTTTTATGTACAACGAGTGTATCTCAACTTATGTGTAGTAAAAAAAGAGGCCCTCATTTACATGCTTCTCTGAACACGAATACTTTGTTTGCTATAAATCATTTTCATTTTATCTAACATCTTTAATTAATTACTTGTTGGTTCCACACAGGGCTTGTTACTAAGGCTAGTAATCTCTGTTCTTAAAGCAATTTTAATCATCGGTCTTTCTGATTTGCATGTTATGGGTGTTTGAGGAATGGCCTTCCGTGAAATAGTGAAGCATTGTATGTATATCGTTGTTCAACTCTCCATGATTATGCGGGTGAATTGTTTGTATTTGTGGTATAAAAATGCTTTGTTTTCCAAGCGACTTTTTGTTTGTATAAAAATGTTGTATCGTGTGTGTTCTTCTGTTTAAAAAATAGAGTGTAACTTTATTCCCCAAGACAACCTTTCAAAGTGTAATTTCTGATTATGCCCCTTCGAACATGCAGTGTCGAAGCTTGAGATTTTCGACTGGGGTCGAAAATGTATACACAAAAAATTTCTATAAAACCGGGGGGTCAAAAACGTATATACCAAAAAATTTCTATACGAAAACTACATACTCTTCACTATTGAGTGAAAAGTTTGGGGGGTCGGCTGCCCCCTCCTGCCCCCACAAAACTTCGCCGCCCCTTGCGAACATGCATCATATGAACATGTCAACAATTATGGTCACAACACACACACAGAAGAGTTCGTTGCACCCGTTTGAGCTCCCCACCTTTTGGTATAACCTTTGTTTCCTTTATCCTAAAATTTGATAAAAGGTCCGTTTGAGTTCTATTTCGAAAATATTTACAACAAATTCTTCTTAAAGTACTCGGTTTTGAAATGTGAAATCCATGGGATGTTATGCTCTTTCCCTCTTAAAATATTCGGCTTTGAAATTTGAAATCCATTGGGTGTTATGACCTTTCCCTATCAAGCATCCTCTTAAGGAGATCGGGGCGTCCATTACTTACCACTCACTCATTACTCATAACATCCAATCAATTTCCGGCATGTTATCGAGCATTATTTTATCACTAGTAATGGTTTTTAATGAAAATGCCCATCACTAGTGATGGTTTTTTTATTTTTAAATTATAAATTAAATAAATCCTAAATTACAAAGTTAAAAAAATAAACATTGCAAATTAAAAAAACTAAACATCACTAGTTTGCTTTGAATTATTTGATGAAGTTTACTTTTTTTTTTTAATCAAACATTTTTATTAGCACAACCCAACCCAGCCCAACCTATTGATATTTATTTTAAGCGGATTTTAGGGTTCCATTCACTTCTTCCTCCATCAGCTCGATATTCAAGTTCTCAATTCAAGTTCCTTCTTCCTCCATCAGCTCCTTCTACCAACTAAAAAAAAAAAAAAAAAATGCAATTCAAGTTCTCAAGTTCCCAACGCATGAAATTTTCAACGCGTTTTCAAATCCACGCGTGATCAACCACCGATGGCGGCGGTGTTCAACGCTTACAACGCGTGAAGAAGTGGCCACCACCGGGCGCCCTATCCCCCCTAATACTTTTAATCACATATTTTTATTATTTATCATGGATTTTTCATATTTTCAGTTTGTCCCCATAGATGACATTCTTTTTTATACTACGCTTCAAAGTAATAATTCAAAGCTTCATCACATTTGGAGACCTCCAAGCCCAAGAAATAATTCAAAGCTTCAGTGTTTTTATATGTGAATATGTGATTTCATCCACGTACTAGAACAACGGTAGCCTCACAAGTCTTGCGCTAAGTTCTTCAACAATCGCCATACACCATCCAAAATCTTGAACAACCTCCATGAGACGATTAGGATCCGTGTGTGCTAAGGGACGATGCATATAGTCTTTAAATTGAGGTTAGTCTTGGGTTAGGTTGAACCCACAACCATGTTTAATTAAACTAGTCGGTTTCTAGTCAACTTGGAGGATTTTCGAGTTTACCCACATGATTCAAAATTTCTATTGGTATTTTACGTCAAACTCCAAACTAGTTGGGTATTTTTTGTCAAAATCTGAATATTTGAAGAGGCATGAATGTTGGGTATGTAATTTTAGCGCAATTGTTTTATAGACATTTGTGTTGTTAGGTCTAAATTAATAATTAGAGAGCAGTAATATGTAAAACAAATTGGAAGTTTTCATGTTAAACGCGTTCTGCCAATATATGATAACTCATGTATACACAAGTCATGTTCAAGCCGTTCATTGTGAATACAACCAATTTAACACTTCTAATTTAAACGCGTTTTGCCTATATATGGCAACTCAAGTCATGTTCAATCACTTCATTGTGAACACAACCAATTTAAAACTTTTAATCAGACCTTACAACTATCATTGTATCTTTCCATACAAACTTTAGAAATGATGTTGAATACAATGTATTTTTTTAGTTTTTCAAGACTCAAATCATGTTGGAAGAAATCTTTCATATATAATTCCTCCAAGAATTTTTGTTTTTACTTCAATTTTATAAAAAGATATAATAATTTATAAAAGTTAACAAGCATGTCAAACCTTGGTTCTTTTGTCGACTTGTTCTTCAAATTTGTTGAGTTCTTGGCAACGTCTTTAAATCCACTGTGGACTGTTGTTCCCGCTACAATCATGTCCAACATTTGTTGATTTATTTGCTCAGCCGATTAGTTATTTGGACATCATTTCTTGTGATTGGAAAATGTTATATATGACATGAATATTTAACATTTCTATAACATGTTTGTATTTTCTTACTATCAAAAGAGTAAATTACTGTTTTGGCCCCTATGGTCAGTCAGTTTAATCATTTCAGCCTAAGAATGAATATTTTAACATATCAGACCCCGAGTTTGCATTTTATAACGGTTTTAGCCCCTGACACTAACTTTGTTACTTTTTTGCAGTTAAGTGTAAGGGTAATTAAGTCATTTTATACCTGAGGGGCTGTTTTTGATAATTACAAAGTTTTTTTTTAATATTTAAGAGATTATTAATGCAATTACTCAAGTTTTTTTTATTTCTTTATTTTAACGATTATTATTTAACAAAAATATGTTTTATATATACAAGTAAATATGTATATTCATTAGGCGTTTGTTTTTATAAACGTCGTTTTAAAATCATTTGTTTTTTAACCTTTTTTAACCGTCTATCGTTTTTAAAATTATTTCTTTTTAACCGGTTGTTAATTAAAATCGTTCTTTTTAAAGTTGTTTGTCTTTTAAAGTTTTTTTAAACAATTCATTTTATTCCGTTATTTTTAAAATCATTTTTAAACCTTTTTAAACAATTTGTTTTTAAGTCGTTGATTTTTAAAAGCGTTTCTTTTTAAACCGTTTCTTTTAGAACTTTTTTTGAAATCGTTCATTTTTTAAACTTTGTATTCAGTTTACTTATAGTCGTTAGGAAAAAGGAACTTCAGAAAATGAACGATTAATAGAAGGAATTTAAAAACTATCGATTTTAAACGAAGATTTAAGAAAAACGATGTTTAAAAAAACCTTAAAAAAGATGTTAACAAATGTAAGGTTTTAAAAAACGCATGAATTTTAATAAACGAAAGGTTAAAAAAATAACGAATTTTGAATAAACAAACGGTCCAAAGAAACGGAAGATTTGAAAAAAAAAAACATTTTAAAAAAGTTTGAAAAATGAACAAACTTTTGCATACTTTTTATTAGAATGTTTCATCTTTTTTTCAAATCTTATATTTGTTTTGTTTTTTATACACGTCATTTCGTAAAATCTTAAAAGCGAACGACTTAAAAAGTGAGTTGTTTAAAAATGTTCAAAAAACAAACGATTTTAAAAAGAATGTTATAAAATGAAGTGTTTAGATTTTAAAAAGAATGTTATAAAATGAAGTGTTTAAAAAACTTTAGAAGACAAACGACATTAAAAAGAACGATTTCAAATAATAAACGATTTAAAAAGGAACAATTTTAAAAACGATAGACGGTTTAAACAAAATATTAAAAAAATATTTGTGAAACGACTTTTATAAAAACAAACGGTTAATGAAAATACGTATTTATTTATATATTTAAAACGTATTTTGTTAAATAATAATCGTGAAAATAACGAAATAAAAAAAATTGAGTAATTGTAATAATAATCTTTTAAATATTAAAAGAACTTTGTAATTATCAAAAATAGCCCCTAAAGTATATAATGACCTAATTACTCTTATACTTAACTGCAAAAAAGTAACAAAGTTAGTGTTAGGGTCCAAAACCGTTATAAAATACAACCTCGGGATCTGATATGTTAAAATATGTATTTTTGGGCTGAAAGTATTAAACTGGCTAAACCACAGGGGCCAAAACAGTAATTTACTCCTATCAAAATAAAGAACAGTTTTATAATGTATGTCCACCTATGCACTCTAATGTGTCGGAACGTGTACGGATTTTTAATATATTTTTAGTACCTTTTTACCTTTTAATCAAACTTTAAATTTATAAAACACGATATAGAACTATCACTCTCTACAGCACGCTAAGGCAAATGCACCCATCGTTGGCGTAGTATAGTGATGGTAAGATACCGAGGTCGTCTAAGGACACAAGAGCTTTTATTACTGGTTTATCGTCAACGTCTAATCGCCCAAATTTTGAAAAAAAAGTTTTAAACATGCAAAATAAAGAAAGAAAATAAAATAAAGAGTAAATTGCCAAAATCGTCCCTGAGGTTTGGGCATGTTTGTTATTTTCATCCAAAACAACATTTTTTTTGTCATATGGTCCTTCACTTTTGGGATTTTTTGCCATTTTCATCCAAACGTCTGATTTTTTTGCCAAAATCGTCCATGAGTTTTGTGATTTTCTGTCATTTTCATCCAAATGTTTGATAGAAAAAATAAAGCAAATTAGACGTTTGGATGAAAATGGCAAAAAATCCCAAAAGTGAAGGACTATATTGTACAAAAAAGTTGTTTTGAATGAAAATGACAAACAACCCAAACCTCAGGGACGATTATGGCAATTTACTCTAAAATAAATAAAAGAAACAAATAACAAGAAAGAATCACTTGGCTCTGACTCATTTTTTATGTATCCTTTGATGATCTCCGCACTTTGGGTTTTTTAAGAGATTATCTTAGTTATAGTGGCATGTCACTCTTTTGGAGGCAACGCTACCTTCGGCCATATTGGTCTGAGTCAGTAGAGTTACAGTCCCGTAAGGCCGGATTATTGAAAGATAATTAAGTAAATTATTAATGCAAAATGTGGCATGTCCCTCTTTTGGAGGCAACGCTACCCTCAGCCATATTGGTCTGAGTCAGCTGGGATACAGTCCCGCAAGGCTGGTTTATAGTTTCAATAGTTGTTTGTTTATAAGGTATTAAAAGCCGTTCTTACTTCCCCCATTTGATGCTATCTGCCTCATGGGAAGTCCTAATAAGCTTGAATCAGGTCCTCGCAGGATCTACACACTGAACAAGGTAAGAATTTTACCCAAACCACCCTTCTAACCCTCTTCCAGGCAGTTAACGCGCTTTATATAGACCGTAAAGACACGAATGAGTGACTAACAAAACATAAAGAATGCTAGAATGAAAATTCACCTTCAATATATTAAAGTCATTAATACATACCCAATTAAAAAGTGACCAAAGGTTGGAATTCAAAAGTAATACACAAAAGATTTCGTCTTCACCAAGTGATGTAAAAGATTAGCTAAACATGGCCATAGTTTGACAAAAGCTCTTACTACCAATCTTGGATCCCGAGACTACTCTAACTCTAACTAAAATGGTGGAAGATGATGGTATTGTGGGGGTGGAAGTGAGAGAAATTGTTTTCCAAGGGATGGTTTGCAGGTGAGCCAAGCACCTCTATTTATTATAGGAAACAGGAGACACACACGACCCCGTGTCCTCCATATTCTCAGTCTTTATTTAATGCTCTTGTCAGCTCTTCTAGACACATAACCCCGTCTGTCAATGGCACGACCTCGTGTGTCAATGGCACGGCCCCGTGTGTTTTGTACTTGTTGTACGAACCTAGATTTGCAAATCTGAGAGTTGACCACGGCCCGTGCTTAGAGGACACGGCCCCATGTCCCTTGTCATTTTCTGTTCGTCTTTATTCTCTAAGGAATCTTGACTGAGGCATGGCCCTTGCCAGGTAGGCATGGCCCATGCCTGGTAGGCACGACCCATGACTAAGGCACGACCCATGACTAAGGCACGACCCATGACTGGAAACCTATGATCATCTCATGTCTCCTTCTTTTTAGAACTCGTTGCACGGCTTCATTACATTTTAGGTTTTTCAGACTTTACAACCCAACCAATTCCACGAGAACCGCCCTGTGACAATATGTATGAGCTGTGTCGGGTTAAATCGTACCTATGTTGTGGGGAACCTGCATATATGTTGCTTTCCTCACCATAAGAGCTGTTTCTCGCAGCTTCATCTAACCTCATAGCTTCTTCCAACCTTTGTTGTACTTTTTATGATGTAGGCCGACCGCGAGTATCTTGCTGGACAATCGGTGGTTTCTTAGTTGATTTTGTTGGGGTCAAGACCGCTTTTATCTTTGAAAGCAAACTTTTTTTTTTCTGAGCAGGGGATTGCGACTCTGATTGTTGCCGCACAATATTGAGCTCTTCTACAAAATTGACCTTCTCATCTATCAGTTTACACGGTAGCAAGTCAAGCTTACGCCAGAATACATCTACGTCTTCGAGTTATAGCTTACGCTCTACACTGTAAATCAATACAATGTGTAACCTGCTAAAATCGTATTAAATAACATAAGGTTTGTATGTTTAAGATTTTTTATCTGTAGGTCTGTACTTTTCCAGCCTACAAGCACACGACAACCCACAACTAAGCCGCATATGGCAACCACATGATGCGTTAAGTTTATGCAACACCTCTAGCTTCCACATTAGCTCTCCTTCTAGCAAATCAAGTGTTGTATGGGAAACCTTTCCATGTAGGTTGTCCAACAATGGTTGTCGTATGTGGTGGTTCATCGTTTTTTCGATGCTTTCGATGAAACTTTTTTCTATCTCCCCTATCTGAGTTTCAACTATATCAATGACACACCCCACGATTCAGTCCAATGAACTCCTGTCTCGAACATATCTTTTCAAATTTGCGTGCTGGCGCTCAACTCTGTTAGTGGTGCGCTGACCAAAGTTGCGACTCTTATTAGTCCACGCAAAAACGAACATTTCTTTATAATTTTTGAGCCAGTTCTCATACACATAATTAAAGACCCCTGCAAAAGTAAAATAATAAAATGTAAAAGGGTGTGTAAATATAATGGATTGTATGAGTCATTGTTGAAGACACACTTACTTAAATGGTTGCAAGCCACAAGTCGGTCATGCAATTTGCCCAAGTTGTATTCGTATATGGGCTAAAAAGTAGAGTCACACACTCTCTACTAGTACGACAAAAATTTCTCCCAATCTTCTTTATTGAACCCTTGCTTGCAATGTCTACAGATATTTTGTTCGATGTGAAACCGACATAGAAACCTAGACGCGTTCGGGAATACTTTAGCACACGTGTTAATTAGGGCTAGCTCTCTATCTATGACTATCACACGCGACATCATGCATCCATGCAACATTGACTTAATCCTTTTAAGAACCCACACGAAGTTATCCCTTCGTTGTTTGCAAATAACGACATGTGCGATACAAAAGACTTGTTGGTCGAAGTCAAACCCACAACCTGGACAAATGGCATGTTGTAGATGTTTGTTTTGTACGTCGCGTCGATCAATAGCACGTGTGGGAATGCACGTCACATAGTAATCGAATGGGGATTGTTGATCCCCTTTTCTGATCCTGTTGGAATGATGCAACGTTCTTCGATCGTAGAGACGGGTGTTTGTGAAGTATATAAACATTCAAAGAATAAAAATAGAGATAAGGAGAGTGGGATTTCTTCAATGATTAACTCTTATAAATAAATGTATCATTCTATGAACATGAGAATTAAGCTTTGTTTGGCGGAATCAAGCAAAGAAGACGGGTCGATCCGAGTATACACTCGAATCTTGAATATCACCCCCTGGGACAAACCAGGGGTTAGGGGGTAAACTCACATGAAAACTCTATATGTAAAATTTACTTCAAAGGACATACATAATTCCTACGAAGGAATTATGTAATTACAGAGATTCCATGTGCAATATCTCAATTGTAATTGGATAATAGAATGTTGGTTTGTGTGCCCATCATGTGACTTATCTTCTTTATTCACCAACTTGTTTCTTTTCTTTTCTGATCACATATTAAGATATTTTCTTTTTCTTTTATGTGAAAGCTTTTTCACATATTGAGATATTTAGTGTGTTCATAAGATATATTTTCTTATGAACATAATCCTTTGAATTTATATCGTGTAAACTCCATATAACATTTTGAAGTCTTGTAACCTTGCAGTGATCTTTTAATCAAAGAATTAGAAGCTTGATTTTTTTTCTTTCTCGGTCTTCATATTCAGTGCTTCAGGGACGGTTCATCAGTTGGTTCATGTTGACGAAATTAATTCTATGTAACTTTAGCGATTTTCAACAACAAATACAATAAAGTTTCCTAACAGGGATGGACAAAGAAAATCTCTGTTACGACATATGTTTTGGGTTCCTGTCGGGTGTCGTATATGAATTGGTTTTCATGCATCCAGTGCATGCATAGGGCATAGGAGTCTTTCTGTCCATCTGTGATGCTCTAATTTTTTGGACCGCATTTTGCACGTCTTTCTGAACATGGAGGCTGTCGGGGAACTGCTATCTTAGGGTTTGAAATATGTTATGTGGCTCCATGTTTTGAGTTATCAGCTGCTCCACCAGCTTGTATTCGACTTCAGTAAATCTTCGCACAAACACGTGGCCCAACAGACTCTGCGCAGGTTCGTGGTTATGTTTCGAGTTGTCCATTACTAATTCCTACGTGTTATTCGTCACGTCCCGCACAACAAGTAATGAAAATGGGCAACCAATTTTTTTTTGCTGCCAACTTTCCTAACTGTTGCTTTACTACGGTGCTCACCACCATGGTGCAAACAAGCCATACCATCCCCGTACTACCACCAATATTCTTCGATCGACGGGTCACAATAACATAACCATTCTCCTTTCCGGTTGCTTGTACCCAATTCTTCAGACAATTAGAGACATGAAACGCTAAGAAACAATTACGTTATTTAACAATAATAATAAGAATTCTAACAACAATACAAATATTAACAAAAATAATAATATTTTAACAATAATAATAATAATAATAATAATAATAATAATAATATTTTAACTATAATAATAATAATTATAATTTTAACAATAATAATAATATTAAGAATTCTAACAATAATACAAATAATAACAATAATAATAATTATAACTTAACAACAACAATAATAATAATTATAATTTTAACAATAATAATAATATTAAAAATATTTTATCAATAATACATATTTTAACAATTATACAAATATAATATTAAAAAATTAATGATTATAATTTTAACAGTAATAATAATAATAATGATAATGATGATAATAATAATAATAATAATAATAATAATAATAATAATAATAATAATAATAATAATAATAATAATAATAATTTTAACAATAGTAATTATATTTTAACAATAATAATACAAATTAAACAATTATACAAATATAATATTAACAAAGATATTAATAATATTTTAACAATAATACAAATTATAATATTAACAACAACAATTATAATAATACAAATATTAATGTGATACCTGATTAATTTGAAACGGATTGCCCAGGTTAGAGAGTTGATAATCATCATACAATGGTGTGTTCAGAGGCTCATCACCGTATCCTCCATATCTATCCGAATTATCTGGTTGCACGTGTGACAACCCTCACTAAACCAGGTATCCGTACGATTTAATTGATAAATAATTGCTGCTTAATTACTGTGCTTAACTGAAATTGCTGACGAACTGCTACTTGATTTCTAGTACTTGTATATTCCTGCATCATACTTTGATTTCCGTCACTACATTATTTACACGTTGAACCTTAGTGACAAACATGATGCACTAAAGCACAGTAGCATTTGAACGGATATCCTATTGAACATGCTGATAAAGCCAGCATCAGGCAGACACTGCCTCTAAGGGCCTGTATGAGCCAGAAATATTTTACTACACCCATAGTGAGTGTAGGGATACAAGGGTTGTAGAACTGCGTCTCTAGGAATAAGATATAATGACTGGATGTGCCTAAAACGTACTCTAAGCACGAAACACAGCACTTTTATTTACATACTAGCTTCTGGCTAACTAATAAAGTGCCAAAACATGAGGAAAATATTCCTGACACTTTGGGAAATAAGATGTGTCACTAAAAATATTATTAACGACGCTTAAAAGTTTATTTAAGCACTTTAACGGATTACCATCCAACCGAACAGCCGGACTAAACCCGGAACATGAAAATATGGCCAATAACATTATTGATCTTTTTCTGAGCCAGTTAGGGTCCCTGATTACCCTAACAACCGCATTATAACGCATCACACCACTAACTAAGTTAACCCCTAATCTAACTTAGTTAATCTAACCAAACTCTAACTAAACACTTGAAATCAAACCAAGACCCCCCCCCCTAGAAATCGGCCAACTAGGGGGAACCACAAGGGTACAAGTTTGATTATTTTATTGGCTTGTGTCTAGTATCAAGAGGACATAGTGACCATTGGATTAAGATCTTGGATTTGCCTATAAATAACAACACTAAACACATGAGATTATACACACCACACTTCACCACAAAACTCCTTCTCTCCTCTCCCCCCAACTCTCGGCCGAACACCCACACTTCCATCCATCCATTTTCGAGTCTTGTTCAATCCATTCCAAGCACATACAAGCTTCAAGGATCACGCATTAGGAGTCTTGGAGCAAACGGAAGCGGAAGGACCTCGTTATCTTGCTTTTATCCACCACCTTTTCGTCTAGAATCTTCCCTAGCCCCGAGCTAGAGGTATAATGCTTAAACTCGTTCTCGAACATATCTAAGGTGGTTAATAAGATTTATAACGGTTAAAATGCGGAAACTTGTCTTTTGAATCTTTAAAGTCTACTAAAACATGAAGATTGATGGTTAAAAGATCATAAGTTGTGTAAAAGTTGTAGTGTTTAAATATGGTGATTATTTAGGCCCGATCTACGATGTGGTGGCTCGGATCATCGTTTAACCCGACTTTGTTAAGATCATAGATCTTGACATAAGCTTATTTCTATCGGTACAAGGGTTAAAAGGTGAAACTCTACCACACGAGAAACATGAACTTGTGTAAAAGTATTTTTGCTTGTAAAATAGTATTTAAAACTAGCAGATCTACGTATCTGCAAGTGGTATTTTCGTAGAACCAAGTGTCGAGAAAATCACGTTTTATAAAAGTCGGATGACATACTAACAAGTACGATTATTACAAACCACAAGTGTATAAACACTTGTGACATGAAAAGTTTCGACAAAATAACAATCTTTGAGAAAGATGACGGGAAGTTGTAAAGGATGATTTATACTAAAAACGAGGTTTTTACAAGATTTAATTACTTTACACATAGATCCACAAAATATAACGGGATTCTACACTATAGTTTTCGGAAAAACCACAAGTTCATGTGATTATGCGACTTTCGTACTTGTCGACTAGTTTGATGTGTCGAAAATTGATTGGTTGATTTAAAGAAGTGTTGAAGTGATTTTGTAAAAGAAAATGATACGCTTGAAAGCGTGGCCAACTCCAGTTACAGGGGAAACTCTGGCGAAATTTTTCTAAAAATATAACACTTAGAATTATTTACAAGTGTTAGAATTATTTTTGATATGTTTTCAAAATATATTTCGCCACGACTTTATTTACAAATATTCGGAGGTGGGATTTTCATAAAACTAAACGTGACAAATATATATTTGGTAAATATAATTTTTCACAACACTGTTTATGATTATTTTGTGAAAATACACAAATATTATTTTTAGAGTAAAAATAATATTTCGAACGATAACAAGACCCAAAATAATATAAACGCTTACACGACAAACATATAAGTTACAACGGTAATTATTATTACCACACGATTACTAAAACGTAACTTACGCATTATACGGAACTATTCGTGAACGCGCATTTCGTCAACGCATTATTTTGGAAGTATTATGGAAAGTGAAAATATAATATTTTTGAGAAAAATATTTATATTTTGGAAGTAGAAGTAAAAATATATTAAATGGGACTTAATGATATAATACAAATACACATGTATTAAATCCCCCATCCTTGGGAAGGAAATTAACTACCAAGTACATGCAAAATATAAACACGAAATAGTTGTCTAACTATTTCCCAAAAACTTAAACTATAAAGCTAAGGCACGGCCATCCGTCTAATAGTATTAGCACATGTAGGTCGTTGCACAGCTGCCTGACATTCGGAGTACTTGGTATAGCGACGCACTGACTGTGAGTTCATGTCCCCCTTTTCTCTTAACTGTTTTCAGTTTTCTAAACTGCGGGGGTGAAATACATGTTACATTGATTATGAATACTTTATACATGGTATGGTTAGCGTAAGGAGGTTTGTTACTTAGATCATGTGAGTGGGTAGGCGGAAACTTGAGGCCATTAATCCTCATGGTAGGACCGAGGGACAGGAGCGGTAGATCTATCTGGGTGTAGCGAGCCCAGCCCCAGGTCCAGCATAACGGACCTTGGGGTGACTTAGTGCCCGACGCATAAATCCGCTAGGTTTGAGTCTTCCTACTTGCACTTCACACATATCAATGGCCTTGCAAACCATTGGTGATCTCTTTTTCCTTATTTGCTACATACCAGGATTTTTGATAAATACAAAGGTTTATTTACTCACTTTCGCATGAACTCGCTCAACATTATTGTTGATTTTTCAACTTACATGTATTTCAGGGAATTAAAAGATCTGGCACGGTATGGCATGTTTTCCGCTGCATTAGTCACCGAGGTCATCCAGGGTTTGGGGAATGTGACTCTTTCCTGGACAAGTCACAGTCCTTGAATCATGTCTATGTTATGTTTACGTTTGTAATGTTTGTTGAACAAGTTTGTGGTTGTTAGGGTATGTTACCCCGTTAAGACAATGTTATGGTATTTTTATTTTAATGGATGATCTTGCATATTTTTAATTCATATAGCTTGTTATGATTAAGCTATGGTATTAAGAAGTCACACCAAATTTACCACGCTTCCGCAAAGCCTGGGTGTGACAGCACGTAAGAAACTTCACACCCGTATCCGTAATCAAGATAGGATTGTTGTGTCGGGTAATTTGATTCATCAACAAGGGAATTCTCAATACCGTATCCTACGTATCTATCCGGATTACCTTGTTGCACGTACGAAGATTCACACCGTATCCATAATTAGGATACACTTGATGCACCGGGTGATATGGTTCATTATCAGGTGGAGTCAAAGCCTCGTTCAAGTCTGGCAACTGTATGTTTTGATCAACAGGGATGCCAGACGCAACCTCCTCCTCCTCATTAGCATCATTCACTCCCTACGAGTCGTTAGAATACTGCTTAAAGAAAGAATTGCCATCCCAAAAAGATGCCATTTTAGCTCCACGGTCGTGCGAGAAATTATAACCGATGAAATGAAGAATGCATATTGTTTTGAATTCGTAGGTAGATGGATGTCTAAATACTAATTTGAATTCGCAATTTATCAGCCTCATATAGCTCTATAATCGGCGTATACCTTTATTCATGTGCCTAGACAACATCGTATCAATGTCAAATCTGTCTGACATACGCTACGTATAGCTCTATACGCAGTGTATAGGGGCCTCGTATACTGGCTGCGTATAGCTCTAACGCAGCGTATAGGTGTAACCCTATACGCTGCGTATAGGTCTATACGATGCGTAGGTACAGATAGAGTTTGGTGTGCAAATAGCCAAGTTGGTGCGCCAATATGTAGACCCTTTAAAAACTCCTAAAGAAAAACTCGTTATTGTGCATGCTCATAAGGTCATAAATTCAAAGTATGCTTTTAAGATTATTGTTTTGATTCTATGAAAAAAGTTGATCGTTAGTTGATTGTTTTGTCATTTTCGTAATACGGATATATTTAATGATTTTTTTTTCAGAATAAATAGATACTTAAAGAATTTGTAGGACTGCATTTGTATACATGCAACTATATTATTATTTCAAGTAATTCATAAAAGCAGATGTAAAAGAATCATAGTAACAGCATCATTTCTTTCTTTTTGATTACCCTTAATAACACATATGTTATACAACCTTGTCTAATAAGTAGACAACGTTTATTCAAAAAAATTGTAAATAGAAAAGAAATATTATAAATGTTATCAAATGGACGAAAACTTGGTGGATTACTTTGCTTATAGATATGACAATTGACCATGTTCAATATACTCATTACTCATGGATGCATGTGCATTATAGCGGATTCAACAGTATTTAGTACAATCTTCTTACTCAATCTTTTGAACATAATATGTGTATAGGAACATGAACGAAACAATGAAATTGAACGTTACCCATCAATTATAAAAACTAGCTAGAAATCCAAAATCATCAAAGCGACACCCTATTATTAAATCCATTGTTCTTTATTTTCATATTTTCACATACAATATAGCGTCGTGTAAACAATAAAAGCCGGTTCTCAAACAATCACAAAATGGTTCATCGAGGTTCCTCGGACCCTACTGATGGATCGAAGACTTAACCTTTTTTTATTCTATTGTTGAACATTGGAACTTTTCTCAAGATCTATCCCGGCAGCCACTGGGGATGCAATCGGAGGATTTGTGGTGTTTTGTGTAGATGAAACTAAGGTAACATAAGCTGCAATCCCAAAAATCGCGCTTAAAAGAGCTAAAACAGCTCCTAACGCATAGATTCCAGGCTTCACAACATAACATGTAACATAACCATATGAATCAAACTGTTCACCTGCTTCATTGTTGATTTCTGCAGCTGCCAGCAATAGAACCACAGCTATAATTGAAGCTACCCTGAATGTTAAACAAAAACTTGGTACTAGTTAATGAGAAGTGTAACAATAATCATGACAAGTTAATATAAACAACGAGTTGGTTGTCAATACCATGAGAGTACATAAAGAAACTTGGAATATGGAGTCGAATTAGGGTCACTTCGACAACAACTGTTTCCCCCATATGTAACGGTTATGTAAATTCGTGTAACGATTGCAAACACAGCTGCTACAATTCCTAGTGCAAGAGCGGGGCTACTTGGATAAAAACACGAATCACCCTCGATATAAACATCCGAAGCCTGCATAAATATACCATATACATTTTTAAAAAATAAAATGTTTCTGTAGTTTAACTTAAAAAGTCATATTTGCTATGCTTTAAAATTTTTATAATGTTTGTTACCTTAACCCTGGTGGCCTCTGCCGCAAAACCGGTGGCCGCTGAAATTATTCCGAGGCCGGCCACAATTACGCTGAAGCCTACCAATCTGCTCTCCATCTCTGAGTTGTGTATGGCCTGTGGAGTGTATGTGAAGAAGCCTGTGGATGAAGAAAGGTTGAGTCTAAAAGTGCATGTATATATAGATAGATGGATGCTACCATAAAGTTAGCTAGGAACTTTGACTAATATATACGCTAGTGGAGACTAAAGACATAAAAAAGGTTTACTCCATGTATAATTCTTTTCCCATAGTTATTATGACAGTTCCATGTAATATAGAAATTATTAAATATCAACCCTTCTTTTTATATTATAGAAAGACTTATTAAACTTAATTCTTTATGATATGTAACTGTATATATATTCTTATAACTTAGAATTCGGATCAAGGTGATAAGTTGTGGCGGGTGATAAGTAAGATAATTCGAAAACTGTCCGATGACAGTTTTCCCGCCACATTTAACCGCCATATTCCTACATATAAATACCAGGGAACCGGCAACATTGTCCGGTACCAAGACAATCAATTACGCTCTGTTCTTGCTTTGTCCATTCATTCAATTCGTATTATCAATTGTTCAATCATGTCAAACGATTCCGCTGTCAAGTATTCAATGATTCATCATAATGATGATGATGATCATGAGTCTAGGCCAACAAGTGGTATCAGAGCCACTTCGACAATCCTTCCGTGCCAACACTGTCATGAAGAACAAATCAAGTTGCAGAAAAGAAATCAAAGAACAAGATTATGTTTTAGTGTCATCGACCAGGGCATTACATTTACTACATTTACGAATGTAAATCGAAAGAAAATGATGAGAATACACAACTGATCAGTCAAGCGGTAAATGCAGGAATTCGAAATCAAAAGATGTTTGCAGAAGATCGGAATGAACTGATAGTGACAGGAACCGAAGGCGGTATGTGGGGAGACATATGGTATGTCAGTAACTCTTTTTCACAACACTATGCCGGTAACATAAATGTTTTTAAACGAATAAAACATTTAGTGGGGGTTGAAACGAATTCAGGGGAAAATGAATTTCTGTTTATGCGGGGCATAGGGGTTGTAGAAGTTAAGTCAAATAATGAAAGATTATCGATTCAAAGCGTTATTTATATGCCTGAATTAGACATGAATGTTCTAAGTATGAATCAATTGACCTTGAAAGGATTCACGGTCAAAAAGGCCGGAGATACTTGCAAGATCTTTCCCATGTTCTCCCCTCCGATATTTAATACGGTAAATGAAGTCACGGGGTTGTCCAAGGAAGATGAATTGGGTCTAAAAGAAAAGCAAAAGGTGATAAGTTTGAATGATGTAAATGAAAAATATAAGGAAGAATATCTGAATTCTTATTTTGAAGACCTACATGTCTCTTCTTGTGAAACGGATTGGAGTGTTATGATTATAAGGTCCTTGGATTTCAAGAATTTCAATGATTGCAAAAATCTGTTAAACATGTTGGAAGATGGGAAGTTTGTATTTCAATACAAACATGAATTAGAGAAGAAGTTCGAGGAGATGATATCCTGGTTCATCACAGTCTTCTTGGGGATAACCACAAGACCAATACTACCGGTGATGATCGATAACAGAAGGATAGACTTGTTAAGTCTATATATGATTGTAGAAAGAGACGGTGGTTACAACAGTGTAACTGAAGACAATCTTTGGCCGATAATTGCCAAAGATTTGGGGTACGAGTATAAGGATGGAGAGTACATGAGAGTAGTTTATGCCATGTACTTGGATGTTTTAATTTACTACTACAGGTTTAAAGATGTACAGGAGAAAGCATGTGACTTAGAAAGAATGAAGGAAAAAGAAGCAGCGCCGGAAAGCAGCCATGGAAGGAGTGCAAGTGCAGAAGTAATCAAGAATGTGACTGCAATAGATCATTATGCACTTTATGTGGGCAATGATTGGGAAGGTGCATGGAACATGCAAAAGAAGCGAAGGAAGTTCAATTTTAATGAGGCACGGAAAGCCGTCGAAGAAGCCAACGAAAGTGTTCTCAAGTTTGCTGCTTAACGTAATTAAGTTTAGGGGGAAGTGATAGAAAGACTTATTAAACTTAATTATTTATGATATGTAACTGTATATATATTCTTATAACTTAGAATTCGGATTAAGGTGATAAGTTGTGGCGGGTGATAAGTAAGATAATTCGAAAACTGTCTGATGACAGTTTTCCCGTCACATTTAACCGCCATATTCCTACATATAAATAGCAGGGAACCGACAACATTGTCCGGTACCAAGACAATCAATTACGCTCTGTTCTTGCTTTGTCCATTCATTCAATTCTTATTATCAATTGTTCAATCATGTCAAACGATTCCGCTGTCAAGTATTCAATGATTCATCATATTGATGATGATGATCATGAGTCTGGGCCAACATATATTTATAGCATTTTTAACTTAAAATCTTATCATGGCACTCATCATATATCGTTTCCTTTTCTTTTTAATAAATAGTTTACTTTCCAAGTGTTGTTACTATTCGATGCAAAAGTTGAAAACTTCCCGAATGTCATATGTTATAGAGAAACAAAGTTGAAGACTTATTATGTTATATGTTATAGAGTAACTGGAGTAGTTCCAGGGAACGACGGATAAGGGCCCAAACCCTTTGGAGGCCTGATTTTTTTATATATATTTTGTGCAATAAAATTTAGGATATGTAAGAACTTAATAGAAAGATCATAGTTGAGTTTTTTGCAGAAATGCTGCCAGTTTGAAAAAATATTTCACAACTAATGCCACTCTCAAATATATTTCACAATTAGTGCAAAAGCCATTCAAAATGGCGAATTTACATGAGGCGTAGGGTTGTGACAGGAATAATTAGTGAATGTGTTAGAGTTAATTATTTGCAAAGATACAAAAGCCATTCAAAATGGCGAATTGACAAGATGGCATTCTAGATGGCGAATTCGGATGAAGGTGCCATTCCAAATGGCGAATTCTGAAAAGTGCTTACAACATGCCATTGTTTATGGTGAAATCTGATAAAGAATCCATTCTAAACGGCGAAATTTAGTTTTTCAGGGATGTTGAAAGTTCCGAGTTCGAGTTTGCAGATTTCACAATTTGAGCAATGTAGCCTTCAAGACTACTCGGGACTTGCTTCAACATGATGTTTTTCTCAGTTTTAAAGTTGGTGGACCTGTTGGCGAGGGTACGTGGAGGAGAACAATCATTCTCTGCCCCCTTTTCCGTAGCTTGTAGCTTATGAGGATCACAACAAAGTTTTCGCCCCAAGTTTACCGCATGTAACTTGGAGATGAAAATGTGTTAATTAGATCCTATAGTAATGTTGTATAACATTGTTGGATGATACTGCATGTTGTTCAGCCTTCACGTGGTCTCTGCCCCGTTGTATTTTTTTTTTCTTTGTGTAACAATTCACGAGTATAGTTGAAAAACAATATACTTTGATGTATATTATATAGATCCTAACTTTTCAGAACTTTAATACAATTCGCCATTCTGAATGATAATATAACCAGATGATGAAGGAATTGTAAGTACCTTTTTCAACTTTGGCCAGAATTCGCCATTTAGAATGGAGAATTTGTAAGAATTCACCATTTATAATTTATAATGGAGAACGTGCAAGAATTCTCCATTTAGAATGGAAAATGTGTAAGAACTTGTAAGAATTCGCCATTTATAATGGAAAATGTGTCAGTACTTTTCAGAATTCGCCATTTTGAATGGCTTTTGTACCTTTACAAATGATTAACTCTTACACATTCACTAATTATTCCTGCCACAACCCTACGCCTCATGTAAATTCGCTATTTTGAATGGCTTTTGCATTAATTGTGAAATATTTTTGAGAGTGGCATTAGTTGTGAAATATTTTTTCAAACTCGCATCATTTCTGCAAAAAAACTCCATAGTTAAGTGGTTGGATTGGTGGTTTACATTTCCACTTTAATTAGAAGATTTAATATCATGGAGATGCGAGTTTGAATCCTAGTGTCTTTTGGTTTGTTGAATTTTGTTTTTCTTTTTGTTTGTATTTATTCATTAGATGCAAATGATATTAATTGTCTAATTTTGTCAAGTTATATTAAATGGAAATGAGAATCATTGCCTAATTTTGCTAAGAAACATCTTTCCATTTAGTAACCTCCCAAAAATATTATATTTTTTTTCAACTCTATGTATTTTGTAAATTAATTTAGATGATATTCCAGGTATAGTGGGGTAGTAGAGGCTCTTGTCTTTTGAAGAAAAGACTAGAGTTAAAATCCTAACATAGGGTGTTATTTAGTATTTATTGGTGTAGTTTAGGAGTAATAGTAATGTACCCTTTGCCATTAAAAAAATAAATTTAGATAGGTTACGATAGTTTTACATGATTTTAAATTACGATTTGAGAAAAATGCTTGGATAATCCCTATCGTTTGCTCATTTTTCACCTTTAATCCCTAACTTTCTAAAATTACACCTATAGTCCCCAAGTTTTTGAATTTCGTTCCCGGATAGTCCCTAGCGTGGATGAGGGTTAGTTTTTGGTGTTAGGTGTGTGTGAAATGACAAAAATACCCTTACTGTGAAATTAATAACTAAAAAGTTAAAATAAATATAATTAATATTTTATAATTTATGTGGGACCCACCATCCACCCTACCCTCTTCATCTTCCCCACTCCAAACCACCACCACCATCTACCCCTCCCCCCCAATTCACCGTAACCACCACTGCCATAAACTTTTGGCTTTATTTGATTTCTACTAACGTCACCCTTCGATTTCAGACATCAGTAAGCGATTTCATACCTCTATTCGATTATCAAGAGTATGAAGAACAACGAACTCTGAGTTGATTCAGTTTCAAATCATCTCATCTTGCTGATCACATTGCCTATTTCTAAAGATATATGCTATGTAATTTGAGGTAAACGTCAACTTCAGGATTAATTTGTCGTGAAATGATTGATTTTGCTCTGTTTGAGATTGAAATTGTTTGATTTTATAGTTAAGTTGTCTACAAAGATTTGATTTCAAATCAGCTCATCTGGTTGTTATATGGAATTGATTTTGCATCATGAATAATTGTGTTTCGTGTCTTGGTTGTGTGCTAATTGCTTGAAGATTACTTCTATATAAACCTACAATGATTAGCTTCTATTTTTGTTCGATTGGATCTGATTTCTGGTTTGTTTTTGTGAACCATTCTTGTTAATTTGATAACCGAGAGATACAAATGATATGAATTATTTTTATGGTTTGAATGACAACAGTTGAGTGATTATAAATATTCGTATTCTTCCATTATTGTCTGATGAACTTTTGGCTATTCACTCTTTGTTTATGTCATTTATTGATGATTGTCTTTTACGGTAAAGTGTGTGTGTGTGTGTGTGGGGGGGGGGGGGTAGATGGTGGTGGTGGTGTGGAGTGGGGAAGATGAAGTGGGTAGGGTGAGTGGTGGGTTCCAAATAAATTGCTAAATATTAATTGTATTTCTTTTAACGTTTTTGTTATTAATTTGACAGTAAGGGTATTTTTGTCATTTCAGACGCACCTAACATCAAAAACTAACCCCCATTAACGCCAGGGATATCAAATGAAATTCAAAAACTTAGGAACTATAGGTGTAATTTTAGAAAGTTAGGGACTAAAGGTGAAAAATGGAAAAACCACAGGGACTATCCGAGCATTTTTCTGTTACGATTTTTTAAAACTTACGACGACTCTTACAACGTGTTTTATTTTACGTGTCAATGTGCAAATGCATGTGTAATGTGTTTTTTTTTATCTACGTTTCCACATAAATTTTAGTTTATAGACGCTCGCCGCAACATGAGAGTGATCCCCACAAGTTTTTAATTCATATTCATATATTTTAGGAGCCCGTATTTTTATTCGCCCCAGCCCCACAAATTTCCGAAGATTCGTGGATGACCCTGAGTAATTTTGATTGGGGTCGGACCACTACTCGATTTGGCCCTTGCTAGAGCGGGTACATCTCTGTCAGTCCAGCGGGTAGGGCGATTGGATCATTGTTACCGTTTGAAAGTGGCACGAGGCCTTCGGTGGCTATTTTGTTTGTTTTTTTTTTCTAACCAACGGTCACTTTGATAAAAAAAATTATTTTTATTATTTATTAAACTTTATATACATACCATACAACACCTATTCCTACTCCTACAACATTCTACATATTTTGACTCTCATTCACAAATTTTACACTCACAATTTTTATACTCTGACAATTTAACCCTCTGATCTAGTACAGATCAAAGAAAAGGGAAGGGTACCACAAAGAAATCAACTCGAGCGGGTACTAATTCGAGAGGAGGTGGGTCAAGTTTAAGAGGTGGTGGTCTAAGGCTAGAGGAGGCGATTCAAATGATGATTCGTATAGGCCGCAACAATTTTTTACACAATAACCACATCCTCAATTTTATCAATATTCAACATCATTCGGGTTTTCACAGCTTTGCTTAACTTTTTTCACAATCACCACCTCAACCACACAATCTACCACACGACCCTAATCTAGTATCGGGTAGATATGAGTATTCTCAAGAAGACGATATGAACTTTGCTGCTTTTTGAACGATGAGGAGCCCATCTCATCGTTCCCCCAATCAATGAAGGTGATGATTACGATTTTGTGGTGGAAACTCAATATCAACAATATAATTTAGATGATGACATCAAAGATATGGATGTTCAAGGCAATGTCGATAGATAAAGATGGTGAACCGAAGGGTAGATTCGCCGGACGTGCGAAGAGTATGCTATTGACAAATGCGCAAGAGGTAGCTTTAGAGAAAGCATAGTGTTATGCCTTAGAAAACAAGTAGAAGGGAAATAAACAAATGGGGGATAGTTTTTGGAAAACGATGCTAAAACATTTCAACCAATTATGTTCAAGCGGTAACATTATTACTAATGTGTATTTTATGTTTAAATTTAATAAACGCATACTAACAACAATATTTTATTAAATTCACTGTGAATGCATATTTGTGTCTGTTAAAATGTGAATAGACTAGATAGATTATGTACTATACATGTATTTGTTAGTAAGTTTAGACACATGAATCGCTCAAACGCATGAGTGTTGCGTTTGATAGTTGGCCATACGCTTGGTGATGTCAAATGTATGAGTCCTTGTATTTAAAGGATCAAGCGCAAGAGATATGCGTTTGAAGCTGTAGGTCTGTTTTTCTCGGAGGATCAATACGGAGACCTATCCTTGTTTATCACAAACACGGTCACGAATGCAGAATCCCCGTGACGGTGCAAACCGAAAAAAGTAAATCAAGTAACACAACAGATAACCAAAGATTCACTTTAGATTAAAAGGGCGAGAACAACATCAAAAATATACACACAATGCTTGAACGATAAACTCTTAGTTTCTCTATGCTCTCATGCCTTAACTGTTAAACAAAACCAACTGTATATACTGTCTACTAGAGAACCTTGTATGCGACGAAGATATGTGTGACGAAGAATGATTCTTCATCACACTCTCATCATGACGAACAAGGAAGGTTCGCCAAGCATGTTTCACGACAAAGTATAAGGTTCTTCAAGAATCAAACAAGACAAAATATATCACTAAGTGTTTAAACAGAAGACATAAGACAAGACTCACTATATGTAAACACTATGCACACTAGCATATGCTTAACATACATTACAAATACAGAGACAAACGTTATACCAAGTAAGATAGGAGGATATCCAACTAGGTAGACTTGACGGAACTTACAGACTCGATTACAAAAGACCGTATTACATACAACTTAAACAAGACAAAGTTACAGACACATAAATGCACCAACAAACTCCCCCTTGTCTGTTGCTTGGTCTTTGCTCTTTGAATCATCAGTGCTTTGCCGGCCAGGAGCTTCCAGCATGAATCCCGCGATAAAAACTAAAACAAGCGACGCGTTGAAATCGTAACGCTTGATGCGCGTCTTTGTCCTCATAGAATATGTCGTGACGAAACAGCTTGTTGATATCGGACGCAGATATGTTAATTATCCACATCGGATCGAACATGCGGAAATTCTGTTGATCGTCTTTGAACACAATATCGGCCTCGTGCGTATCGAAGTCATAACACCATAAAACCATGTTTTCCAAGAAGTTTTGCTTCATCGGCATTAGTGGGATCTTGTCCATAACCTTCGCCGGCTGATAAACAAGCTTGTATCTTGCCGTGTTGGTCGACGGATCCAAAGTGTACTTTATCTGCTGATGAATAGGAAATTGTGGCTTGTATAACTCATCTTTCCAGCCTATCCTCCGATTTATCTTCAACTTGCGAGCAAACAACATTGCTCCTTCATACTTTGAACGATTAATCAACTCCAGCTTTGTTAATGTTGCAACATCATATAACGGCAACGACAGAATGCTAAGCAACAATCTGAAGTAATGAATGTCGTGTTCACGTTTCACGACCATGCAATGGATATCTTTTACAAACATCCAGCTAAGTATCTTCCCGTGCGACTTCTTTTTCTCGTATTTCAGATAACCTACTTGAGCTTCAGCAGGTGTAGGCTTTGTAACCTTGGAAAGGAACTGTTTTCTCCATTCTTTGAACGCATCAAGTGAAGTATCTATAGAATCACGATTCTTCAACTGTTCGTCGATATCGTCCATGTTCGCTTTCAACCAATCTTCATTGAAAGGATTAAACTCTGTTCCGTCTTCTTGCACATAAGTAGATTTGTTATCATCACCTTCAAAGACAATCTCATCAAGATTTTCTAAGTCTGCTGTTTCGGGTTCACTGGGAATCTGATCAATAGTAGCATCTTCTATTACTTTCATTTCATTGAGCGCTAAAATCTGTTCATCCGTGTAGTGAGATATTAATTCTCCTTCTTCCAGTTCTTCACCAGTGATGTACACTTTTCAATGCATGATCATCAGAATCTAGAACCGCATCTTTACCAGTCGAAGAGCTTTCAACATACTGACTGCTCTCTAGCTGTGGTATTTCTTCTTGAGCGTCACCGGAGGTTCCTTGTGTAGATTCAATCTGTGGAGGCTCGAAAGCAGCAATTTGAGTAGATGCAGTGGATGGTGGTTGTTTCAGATGTTGCGAAAGGGTCTGGGTTACCTGGATCTTCAGAATCATGATCACGTTTCTTCAAGGCTTCCTGTTGTTTGCATCGGTCAGCCCACATAATGTTAACACGCTTTCTGACGTTCTCGAATCCATCATGGATTTTCTTGACCCCGTCCGTTATTTTGGTATTGCGAGAGTTGTACCACTCTTTCATATCATCATGCTTTTCTTTAAGAGTTTCAGCCAACCTTTGAACAACAGTGCTTCTTTCTTTCAAACGATTCATATCAATACCACGAGCATTATCAGCAGCTCGCATTAGCTGTAATTGGTGTTCCCTTTCTTCATCAACAGACTTTAAACGTGCATTCTCAGCCTTAAGTTTTTCAATCTCAGCTTGTTGGCATGTAATCTCAGCTTGTTGACGCTCAACAGTGGACTTCAACGTATTCATCTCCAACTGTTGCTTGATAACGTCGCTCTTTGTAATGTTCATGAACGCAGATTGCCTATCGATCTGACCTGCAGCAGCTTGCAATTGAGAGAATAAGAAATCTACCTTTTCGTCTGGCTGCATTTCAGAACATTTTCTTTGTCGGGGTTCTGAGCTATGCTGAGATGTAGTTGCTCGAATAGTGGATGCCATTGTGTGCGCAGGGTCGGCTTATGGTGTGACAATTTGCATTTCAGTAGCTGAAGTAACCACAGGAGGTGGTTCAGTTGATCACGGAGGAGAAGATATCATAGTGGAGGCTTCTTCGGCTGTGAGACCAAGATTTGGATCCATTTCTGCTCCGTGAACAGTTTCTTGTTGTGACATAGGTGGCTGTACAGATGAAGCACTGATATACTTCCTGCTCTTTCTCTTCCTTCGAGCAGCAGCTTCCTTTTTCTTTAAATGTTCAGCCTCAGTATCAGACGGAACATAATCAACAACCTCCTCCTGTCTAATCCTTCTCACTTTCCTTACACCACGATTGTCAAGATAGAACTCATATCCTGGCTCTGGCTCATTATTGTCAGAGTCAGAATTTTCTTCATCACCTCTAGCAGAACTAGCACTAGGTGTACTAGCTGCAGATGCACCAGCTGCACCAATATCTCCACCATCACCACCTTCATCACCTTCATCATCACTTTCAGAAGAATCACTCTTATGCACAAACTTATCTGCCATTATTTTCTTTAACTTAGGTTCCTCATCATCCGACTGGCTGTCATTGTGACGCCATTTGTCGTCAGCAGGAGCAACATACTCTTTGTTTTCTAAGGCTCCAAACATCTTCCTTGGAGGATCAGATTCTACGTATCTCTTCGTAGAAAAACCCTTGAATATTCGTAAAGACTGTTCCAACATAGCATCAATTTTGAGAATGTCGTTATCTGCCTTTGGAAGCCCTGGATGATGAACATTCATAATCATCTGTATAAATCTGGGATACATCCAGAATTTGTTGCCGGACGTTCGAGATCCTGTTCTTCTTAAGTTTTCTTTCATGTTTGCGAAGATGAACTTTGAAATACTGAAAGGCTTGTTTAACACCGACGCGACCATCAAACCAACGAGATCATTCCCAGCCATATCATATCCAACACGACTTTTGCTTAAACATTGAATCAGTACGTGAAGAAAGAATTTGTATTGCAGCGGTGACGTGATGTCGTGGTCACAATCAAATTTAATCCAACTACTACTAAATAGATAGCGGTAAGTGGGTATCGAACACAAGGAGTTTGTGCAATATGTGCTATTTACAGTGTTTCTCTAAGTTAACTAAGATTTAACTAAATGCAAGTAAAGTAATTTCAAGAGTTGGATTGATTGAATTGATTTTAAAACTCAGATTACTAATGTAATTGCAAAAATGGAAATTTGGTTTGTAAACAATTTAGAGACAAATGACCATCTTTAGTTTCCGGTTTGCTTTGACATTTATGCTATCATTCCACTAGAAAGAACTACATAGACAAAGTTCATGTGTGACCAACTGTAGTGATGAAAGGGAACTAAGTACTCCGATTCCTAGAACGTGAGGTTGTTACCCGATGATCAATCAACCCTTACCCAAGCCTAACTATACCGATGATATCTCGATTGCCAACGGCACCAAGAACGTATGGTTTCTAATTAGTTTAACATAAAAATCAACAATTTACCAACAATCAATCACATATTATAACAAGCAATTCAATAAAGATAGAGATTGTTATTCTAGAAATAAGGAATTCAAGCATAAAGTCTTACATAACCTTCCACCAAAGATGACCATAAAGTGTTTAGCCACTCATGGCTTGAATCAACATCATCGTACAAGTTTCAATGTTCATAGAAATCAAAAAAATAAAACCCAAGATCAAAGATTGTTTCTCCAAGCTCCAAGTAGTCTCCAAGTGCACCAAAATTCGTTCTAAAGTGAAGTGTAACCAAAAACACATCATAGGAGACATAAAAACATCATTAACATGCAATTTAATGCATAAGTTACATGTTCAACCCATACGGCGCCGTAAGCTACGCCGCCTGCCGTAGCTTACGGCGGTCAACATAGTCCAGCCGGTCAACATATCGCCGTAAGCTACGACGCTCACTGTAGCTTACGGCGAGCATTATATCCTTACGGCACATCAAGACTGCCTTACTGCAGTGGATTTTGGCATAAGTGGGTGTCGTAGCCTACGGAAATAGCCGTAGGTTACGGCGATAGCTGAGTTTTTGTTCTTTGTTTCTTTTGTCATTTCTTCACTACTCTAATTCGTTTCCTCTAATATCAGCTCCCATCCAAGGTTCATTAAATCCACTCCTTTTGCACTTTAGCACCTGTAAGTCCAAACAACTAGTAGATCACAAGTTCCAATAATTAACCGTAAAAGTATGGAATGCACGTATATTTAGATCGTTTAAGGGTTGTCCTACGGACCACCCGTCACATCCCCACACTTACCCGTTGCTTGTCCCAAGCAACCCATTCAAAAACCATTTCATAAGCAAAAGCGATCAACATAAACCAAGCATAAACCTGTTGTCCTTTTACTAACCCTTTCTAAACACCCAAAACGACACACCCCTCGCTATATCTCTCATCTCGGCAACAAGTATGCACTAGCATTTGTAAGCTAGACACACAAAAGGCAAACGGGTGATTGCACAGCTATAGGCTTGTACCTAAATCGACCCTTCTCCTAACAAGTGTCAAACATGAAGGCAAATCAAAGGGGCTTTAAGGTTGTAACGTAGCTAGGCGTACGGTAGGAAATAGAATATATATGTAGTAGCGAAGGACTTACCCGGTCTTTTATTACACAATGAAACAAACAAACACCAAACTTAAACTTCTATACACAAGACAACTCAACATAACTCTTTTTTTTCTTTTTTTCTTTTTCATTGCTTTTTCCATTTTTTTCTCTTTTTTTTTTTAACATAGACTAGCAAACGTTCAACATAACATCATAACATATCTACACACTACTAAAACAACTACTAACACTATAAGACCGGGTCAAGTTGGGTAAATTTTTGGGAAACTAGCCAAGGGGTAACAAATGATAGGCTTTAGGCACAAAATTGGGCAACTGATGTCCAAACCTCCGCCGTCTCACTACCAAGCTCATATATATAATTAATGAGGTCCAACCCCCAAATCCCACACTCGCACACACTATGACGAGACTACCTAAATGCCCTTATCCTTTTTTACATTCATATTCAACTAAGGCCTCGAATCGTATTAAGCACAAGTTCTTATGCACCCCCACCCATTGCCACTCTCATCAAAGACAAGCATTATTTATATACAAGTGTGGCTTCAACTCTCACCAAGAATAAAGGGTATTAAGGCTTGCCAGTGTGTCACTTGGGGTTAGTCCAATGTGTTCAAATTCTCACAATGTTTTGCTTGATTTAAAAATTTTTCAAAAACCTCAAAATTTCTCCCCATCCCCACACTTGGGATACATTGACCCCAATGTATGGTTTTGAGGAGACTTGATCGCTAAATCCTTCAACACTAACAAAAGCTTTACATCTCAAACCCCAAATTTCTTTTTGTATATATCTTTTTTATGTAAATTAAAACACACCACCACTATCACATCCCATAAATCACATCAACATCTAAACACCACCCGACCTCCCAACCATAAACATAAACATACGAGATGAAAATATACACAAATATACAAAGGAGTGAGATACGACCTGGCTAATAGTACTTTGGCTGTGGAGGCCCGAAAATGGAGGTCATCATGTCATTCCACTCTCCGAACCCAAATGCTCCGCTTCTACTGCTGCTTCGTTGATCACCACCTTGACTCACCTGCTGATAACTCATGGCGTGTGGATCCACCCATTGAGAATTATGCAATTGTGGGGTGGGATACGACATACTACCATCATATGGTGGCAATGTGGTATAGTCCACAACTGGCGGGTCCGCTTCGAGTGGTTGGCCCGCATGCCACTGATCATGCAAGCGTCTCTGGCGGTCGTCTAGGTAGCGATTATTCATCTCTTCTTGGTGGGCGCACATATGAGCTCGATTCCATTGCTCATTTCTGTCATAGCTCTGTTTAAGAGCTCTTTCCATACTAGCACCCATAAAAGTCTGTTGATCGAAGAGCATTTGATTAGGTTCAGTCCATTCGCCAAAAGTCGGTGGTCGCCTTTGCTCAGTAATCTGGCCCATATTCCCCGTATGAGCCCAATAGGGATCATAGGGCTGTTGTGCATAGTCGAATGCACTACCCACATAACCTGACTGTACTCCTGCTCCCTGAACTCCTCCTGGACCAGCGCCCCCCATCGGAGCATCAACCATGAACGTGTTTTCACGGTAGTCATCGTCACTACTAACCTCTTCATCAGTCATTTCGGGCTCATCAGCCTCGCTCGGTCGTAGTGGCCTCGCATCCACTTTCAAAACTCTCCACCTTCTCCCATCAGTCTTCAACTTATGGTACCTTTCTGTTTCCTTGTACTCCCATCCTTGTCCCAAATTCTGTATATCGAACGGTTTAAACCTATTATAAGAGCCTTTTTCATTGCCTTCAATCGCCCAATATTTCTTTAACGATGTCGTGATCAATTGGCAATGGGGTATAATTTTTCTTTCTCCACTATTTCGACTCAACCAAATGTTGTTCAACACTAAGAATCGGAAGGGAACCATGGGTGAACCGTGCATTAACATGTACAAGATCGGCACCTCTTGAAACCTAAACTCCATTTTATCACCCCGCCACGGGACGACATTGTGTGTACACAAAACTAACAACAACTTCGCTTCCATTCTCAAATTTCGTCTAAACAATTTTCCGCGTGTAGTTCCCGGAAGGAAAAGGTAATTAAGAATTTGTTGCCATTGAGGATGTTTGTCGGGCTCGAAGTAGAGATCTTTAAGGCTTGGGTAGATATATTGATTGGATGGTTGGTTGTCAAACTTTTCTATTCGGCGCAATGAATCATAAGACATCTTGACCTTTACCCCGTTACATGTTCCAACTAGTTTCATCTTGTGTGGGGCCTTAAACGGGGGACATTCAAGTGTGGCCATCCACTCTTGAATCTGAGCATCATACATCTTCTTCACTTCGTTATCGTAACACTTTAAAGCTGCCTCCCAACCCAATGCCTTAAACTTTTCCGTTATCCCGAACGGCCCAAAATCGACTTCTCGGATCTCCTTTTCACAAGTAAACGCCTCACTCCTTTGTTTCAACTTGTTCATTTACTCGTGAAACAAGTCCTCTCACCATGCTTCGGGTTGGTCTAGTAGTGAACCGGATGTCCAATCCGGTTTTGGACCCCTTGGAGGAGCGTCTTCCTTCGAATCCGGGTCACCAACCCGTGTCAACCTCCTCCTATTTGGTTGTTCTTCTTCCCCTTGAGGTTGTTTAGACGAACTTGCACCCGCTTTATCCTTTGTTCTCACCATACCTACACACATTCACAATCCAAACCCAAAATTCAAGTAAGTTCAACTTCATAATTTTCCCTACACTTGCTTTATGTTATGGGTATAAATGTACAAAAACACCAAAGATTCATCCTTTCAAACAAAAATTTGGCATGATGTCTCTACAATTCAGAATTTTTCCAAAAAAATTTCATTAAACATCAAATACATTCATACCCAAACATTCAATGGTTAACAACATTCTATCATCTATCATATACAAGCAAGTGTGTAAGCAAAAACAATAATGGAAACTTACAAACCACAATGTCATTCAAAGAATGAGAGGAAATCGCATACCTTGACCGTGTGGAAGATGAAATTAGCAAACACCTCATGTTTAAGCAAGAATCCCCAAAAACCCCCAAATTTTCGGCCCTAGGGTTTAAATTTTCGACCAAGAAAACGTAATTTTCTTCCGACTCTTTACCCACAATCAAAATGCTCGTGAGATTTTAGTCAGAATCGACTCAAAAATCAGTTAATTTGGTCTAGAATTGAAGGAGATATGGAGGTTTTATGGTTATGGACTTTAGGGTTCTTTAGAGAAGAAGAAGATGGAGAAGAAGATAATGAATGGATGGAATGGATGGAATCGATGGAATGAATTGGGTGGATGGGGATTAATGAGTTTTATTAAATGTATTATTAATAATTATTAATTGTTTTTTGGTTTTTTTTATATAAATCACCGACAACAAACACCCTAAAAGTTTCAGCACGTGCCGTAGCCTACGGCATCTGCCGTAGGTTACGGCGAGATCTGGGTGAAAGTGGCACGCCGTAAGATAGTAGGTTACTGCCGTTAAGCCTTTATTCCTTCACAAGCCACCATAAGCTACGCTGGCAGCCGTAGCTTACGGCCGCAACTGGGCGAGTATGCTGACCAAATTTTTTACTTGCAAAATGTTTTTCTTTCTTTTTTTTAGCTTTTCTAAATTTTTTTTAATTTTTATGGTTTTATAAATTTTTCGAAAGCGTGTAAAATATACCCTACCCCCCGTTAAAAACCCGTGTTGTCCTCAACACTATGTTTGGGAAATTCATACGGATTTCCCCACACTTGTTTCGAACACAAGTTTTAAACGGAACGAAATTTATTCAAAGCGAAACAAATTAAACTAAATATGTACAAACACCAAACCTGGGCCTCTTTCAAGTTTCCTCATCATCCAATGGGCGTAAAATGTAACCCATTTTGTCAAGCTCAAGATTGTTGATGTCGTTGCCTTCCAAATACGGTTAGAGCCGATGCCCATTCACCGTTTGTTGCTTATTGGTTTGCTCATCTTGAATATCGACATCTCCAAATCTCCCCACTCTTCGAATGATGTAAGGACCCAGCCATTTGCTCTTGAGTTTGCCCGCGAACATTTTCAACCTTGAATTGTACAACCACACCTTTTGACCTACTTTGAAGTTCTTCTTCCTTAGCTTTGCATCATGAACTTTCTTTAGTTTGTCTTTGTATGCAGATGCACATTCGTAAGCTTCATCTCTAATCCCCTCAATCTCATTCAATTAAAACTTCCATACTCGACCCGCTTTGTCATAATCCGCATTAACAGTTTTGATGGCCCAATGCGCTCGATGTGCTAACTCCTTTGGTAGATGGCACCCCTTCCCATACACCATCCGATAAGGAGTAGTACCAATTGGAGTTTTGTAGGCCGTCCGATATGCCTACAATGCATCGTCAAGTTTACTTGACCAATCTTTTCTATCCGTTCATACCGTCTTCATGAGGATCTCTTTAATTTGACGGTTTGACACTTCAACTTGTCCACTTGTTTGCAGATGGTACGGTGTAGCCACTCGGTGGTTCACATTATATCTTTTTAGCAATTTTCAGAAATTAAAATTCTTGAAATGTGAACCACCATCATTTATTATCACCCTTGGCACACCGAATCGAGCGAAAATGTTGGATTGCACAAACTTACACACCACGGAATGGTCATTGGTCCTTGTAGCGATGGCTTCTATCCACTTCGTAACATAGTCAATGTAGGTCCAGGTTTCGGGACCGAAACCGTGATTTTCATGATAATGTTCAAAGACGGAAGAGATAAGAGAGGATAAACATAACAAACTTTGTATTAATCCGGTAGTAAACATTACAAGTCGGCCCGGTTACATGACAACCGAACTAATACCAAAGAAGTATACATCCGGGGAGAAACCAAGTGGTGATTTCTCCCGGTGAGGTCTCAGACCTCCATTCTCTCTCTAGCACACACTTGTGCTCTCACTCTTGTGTTGCAAATGACAAAGTGTTGGTATTTATACCAAAACAAACACTGCAGGTCGAAGGATCAGACTGACTGGTCGAAACATCATCCTTCGATCAGACAGTCTTCGAAAGATACTCACATACCTCGAATGATATCCTTCGATATCCTTCGAGGTCCATCCTTCGATGGGTATCTTTCGAGCTCATCGAAGGATATTCATAATCCTTCGATGCCTTATCCTTCGACACCAATGACAACACAGCAACTTTGTCTAGCAACACACACACACAGTCAAACCAACAACCCTCTCGTTTGACCACTTCAAACGAGCGGGTCTATACACGTTCGTTTGACCGTTTCACTAACTATTACAAATTCAGCATAAAATAAAACTAATCTATTCGACAAGCATCGGACACAAAATCTGCATCAACAAATTCCCCCTTGTCCGTTGCTGTCGAATGCTGAAAATGCAATTGCAATCAATCTTCAGCCAAGTATTCATCTTCTCTGTGTAGACAAATTCCCCCTTGACCGATGATCCAGGTAAGTAGCATCCTGATGCTCATTGTATAAGATTTCCCCCTCAAAGTACGCGTATCCGTGTTGAGTGTTGTGCAATTTCCTCAAAAGGATCAATTGACCGATCTTCCGCTGATCTTCCAAAACTCCAACCGGCATATGATAAAGGTTCCATTCTTAAACAACTGCATCAAGTCTTGATCTTCAAGTGTCTGTGCAAGACATTCCACGCTGAACCGTTTGAATCACCAGAAGATCATAAACTCTACCACCTGAGATTGCGTTTAGAATTTTACCGAAGAAATTCAACAAATGAAAAAATTTTTATCCCCCCATTTCTTTGGCAAAATCTCTAAACCTTAACAGATTCTTTCCACTTCAAAGAAACTGTCGTCAAATATTCACCAATTCCCTCCACCAAGCGGAACTGTTGTGTTTGGCCCATAATAGTCACGTTACCATGTTTGTCATTGCATCGGTAACCGTGACTACCCCACATTTTCAAACATCAAGTCTTCATCATCTCTTGTGTTCATCATGCTGCATCACCCCGCGTGTTCCCAAATCCCGTACGAATTTTGATGTTGAAACTTTGAAGCCCGGTATGAATAATCCTTGCGAACACCCGACCCGACTCCAAGTGAATTAAATGATTAACCCCAACACACTGTCTGAGTTCATAAAATTCCACAACATCTGGATCCTTCGAAACATCTGCATCAAACGAAAGATAAACACCAAGACAGCTTCGAAAGATGATCTTTCGAAGTCTTTCGAGCACATGTCACATATCTTTCGAGCATCTTTCGAGCACATGTCACATATCTTTCGAACACCTTTCGAAGTTGGACATGGCTGATCCTTCGTACACTTCAGAATTGATCCTTCGAAGTCTTTTTGATCCTTCGAAGAACTGATGATCTTTCGAGCACTCCTGTTCATCTTTCGAATCTCCTTGTTCGAAGGATGATCTTTCGAGATCGAAAGATATCTTTCGATGGTTCTGACACAAGGACAGAAAGTACGACAGGTTGGTGAAAAGTTGATGTGGTAGGTGACCAACTTTCGCACATTTCGAAGCATGAAAATTTGAATTTTGAATTTTGTTTCATCCTTCGACAAACTGTTCAATCTTTCGAGGACAAACAGCATCTTTCGAAATTTGAAGCTGTCAAGAACATCAAGAACACGGAGGACTGTTCATCTGCAGATCTGACCGAAAACACTTTGTATACAGTTTTTGATGATGGAAACTTGAAGATTTAGGAGAAAAACATAAAACCCAACACCCGGTTTAGCACAGATCTGGATATCCGGGTCCAGATCTGGGTTTTTCTCATTTTCACCTTTTTACATCTTGAACAAAAACCCATAAAAATCACAGATCTAGAGCACATGTGACTTAGTAAACGGTTAGTTTTACTAAATCGGGCACCATGGCTCTGATACCAATTGTAGGTCCAGGTTTCGGGACCGAAACCGTGATTTTCATGATAATGTTCAAAGACGGAAGAGATAAGAGAGGATAAACATAACAAACTTTGTATTAATCCGGTAGTAAACATTACAAGTCGGCCCGGTTACATGACAACCGAACTAATACCAAAGAAGTATACATCCGGGGAGAAACCAAGTGGTGATTTCTCCCGGTGAGGTCTCAGACCTCCATTCTCTCTCTAGCACACACTTGTGCTCTCACTCTTGTGTTGCAAATGACAAAGTGTTGGTATTTATACCAAAACAAACACTGCAGGTCGAAGGATCAGACTGACTGGTCGAAACATCATCCTTCGATCAGACAGTCTTCGAAAGATACTCACATACCTCGAATGATATCCTTCGATATCCTTCGAGGTCCATCCTTCGATGGGTATCTTTCGAGCTCATCGAAGGATATTCATAATCCTTCGATGCCTTATCCTTCGACACCAATGACAACACAGCAACTTTGTCTAGCAACACACACACACAGTCAAACCAACAACCCTCTCGTTTGACCACTTCAAACGAGCGGGTCTATACACGTTCGTTTGACCGTTTCACTAACTATTACAAATTCAGCATAAAATAAAACTAATCTATTCGACAAGCATCGGACACAAAATCTGCATCAACAGTCAACCGCAACCAATATGTACAAAAAACCGTTCGAATTGGGAAAAGGACCCATGAAATCTATTCCCCACACATCAAACACCTCCACCACCAAAATTGGTTGTAAAGGCATTTCATCCCGCTTTGATATGCTTCCAACTTTTTGACAATTTATGCAATTCTGGGCAAACTCACAGGAATCCTTGAAAATTGTGGGCCAATAAAACCCACATGACAACACCCAAATAACCCGTCTTGTTCCAACTAAAATGCCCTCACATGCCGACGAATGAGCATGGGTCAAAATCTCTAGTACTTCGGTTTCAGGAACACACCTTCTTATCACTTGATCGGGTCCAATTTTTAACAAATCCGGTTCATCCCAAATATATTGTTTTACTTGACTTAAAAATTGTTGTCGTCTCTTCTTCGTCCAATGATTTGGAATTGCACCCTTGGCCAAATAATTCACGTAATGGGCATACCAAGGTGCAACGAAAGTAGAAACAGCTAACAATTGCTCATCGGGAAACTGTTCATTAATCTCTCTTGGTTCATCAACACCTTCCAATGGAATCCAGGACAAATGATCCGCAACAACATTTTCACACCCCTTTTTGTCCCGAATCTCTAGATAGAACTCTTGCAACAAAAGCACCCAACGAATCAACCGGGGCTTTGCATCCTTCTTTTCCATTAAATATCGGACTGCACTATGATCCGAATACACGATCACCTTGCTCCCCCAAATGTAGGATCTAAACTTGTCCAAGGCATACACCACCGCTAATAATTCTTTCTCGGTTGTGGTGTAATTCAGTTGCGCCTCAGACAAAGTTTTACTTACATAGTAAATTACCACCGGTTTCTTATCAACTCTTTGACCCAAAACCTCTCCAATGGTCGTGTCGCTAGCGTCACACATAATCTCAAACGGTTTCGACCAATCCGGTGGTTGCAACATAGGAGCTTTCACCAACTGTTCCTTCAAAACATGAAACGCTTGCAAACATTCGTCAGTAAAATCAAATGGGACATCTTTCAATAATAAATTACATAAAGGTTTTGTAATTACACTAAAACCCTTAATGAATCTTCTATAAAACCCCGCCTGTCCCAAAAATGATCTCACCCCCTTAACATTCTTTGGTGGGGGTAGAGATGAAATTACCCGAATTTTTGCTTTCTCTACCTCTATTCCCCGGTCCGATATCACGTGTCCGAACACAATACCCTCTTGAACCATAAAATGGTTTTTTTCCCAACTTAGCACCAAGTTTGTCTCAACACACCTTTTTAAAACTTTTTCCAATTCATCGAGACAAGACTCAAAACTTGGACCAAAGATGGAAAAATCATCCATAAACACTTCAAGAGACTCCCCAACCATGTCCGAAAATATACTCATCATACATCTTTGAAATGTGGCCGGGGCGTTACATAGTCCAAAGGGCATTCGCCGAAAAGCAAATGTACCATATGGACATGTAAACGTGGTTTTGTGTTGGTCGTCCGGGTGAATATCAATTTGGTTATAACATGAATACCCATCCAAAAAACAATAATATTTTTGACCCGAAAGTTTTTCAATTATTTGGTCAATGAACGGTAACGGGAAATGGTCTTTGGAGGTGTTGGGATTGAACCCTACAAAGGAACAGATAATAAAAGCCAAAACTGGATCACAACAGTAGATTCAAAATAAACAGATGTTTGGTTGCAAGTCTCTCCCCTTGAAAGTGGTTTCAACATCCGCTGACCTCCTATCCGCTGATCATGCAATCTGCTGACTTACAACTACTGACCAAGACAAAGTCTGATAGAAGAACTAAAGCTCTGCTGCTCAATCTACTGCCTTGGATCAAGCACTGCTGATCATGACAACATCTGCTGGGCTCACAGCAGTGGAAGGATGCAGCAGCAGTTTATATTTGGTTTATGCATTGTAATGTAATATCAGTAGTTAGCATACGTAGTATTTGTGTAGATCAGTTGTTAGAGTTTGTTAGAGGACCCGGGGTGGGAGCAAAAAGCTTCCGTGATGAAGTTGACAACGCGTTATACACGGCCGCCGGTCACCACCATCACGCGTTAACTTTACAACGCGTGGCCACTATCACGCGTTGTATATTGAACTTGTTTGTTGTTTTGTGAATGAGTGAATGAATGGTATCTTGTACATTGTGCATTAATACTTGTACATTGGAATCCCATCACTAGTGATACCACCCCCTACATTTCTATCACTAGTGATAGAATATTGGTTGTACACATGGCATGACTTGATTGGATAGTGGGAGTGATAGATTCTATCACTAGTGAACCACCCCTAGTCCCCTTAGGAGGTTAGATGTCACTTTCATGGTGACGTCAGCTTAGATGCTCAGAGGTTTGCAAGTGCCTATAAATAGAACAGTACTCTGTACTGTTCTGTTTAGCTCATTCACCATCTTCTTTCTGCATGAACAAACACTAAGCTCAGGCTGAGGGGGAGTTTGCATATCATACCCACATTGTAATCAGAGTTTAAAAATAAATTTAATCATTTGATTCAGTGTTAGAAAATGTATGATTGATAGCATTTCTTCTGTTGATTGTGAAAAGTTTGGTTCCATTAAATTCTGCTGCACTACTCTTTCATTTGTCCATCTAAATTCAAACAGTGGTTAGTACAAACCCCTGAGCTAACCACTGTCCATGCATCTGCCTCCATCCCAGACACTGTTGAGACCCCATCCAAAGCCCTGTTGGCTTTGGAAACCTTTCTGAACTAATCCTTTACTTCATGTGCAGGGAGCTTCTGCATGCTTAGATAGTCTTTGGTATGTAGATAGTGGAGGCTCCAGGCACATGACAGGATGTAAAGCCCTTCTTCAAGATTTCAAAATCCATGGAGGGGGTGATATATCCTTTGGTAATAATAGTAAGGGAAAGGTTCTGGTGTCTGGTACTGTAAAGTCTGGAAATGTAAAATTTGAAAATGTTAATCTTATTGATAATCTGAAATTCAACCTCCTGAGTGTGTCTCAAATGAGTGATAAAGGGTTTGGATCATTCTTCACAAAGGATTGTTGTAGGATTGTCGGGCCAGAAATGGTTAGTAAGATTGAATCAATAATCAAGAAAGGCTCAACAAAACTTGTTGCTCAAAGAAGTGGCAATGTTTATGTTGTTGACATGTCAAGAGAGTGTCCCAGAGCTGATGCCTGTCTGTTCTCAGCTGCCTCTAACAAAGACACAGAGCTATGGCACAAAAGACTGGGACACACAAATCTCAAAACAATCAATGAAATTTCAAAAAATGGCTTAGTAAGAGGCTTGCCACAAAAAATGTTTTCATGTCCTGAACACTGTGTTTCTTGTTTAAAAGGAAAACAACACAAGAGCTCTTTTAAGTCCATTGAAGAGTCCAAAACAACCCAGTGCTTGCAGATGCTGCACATGGATTTGTTTGGCCCAGTGCAAGTCATGAGTCTCAAAAAGAAAAGATATTGTTTGGTTATTGTTGATGACTTCTCTAGGTTTACATGGACTTTCTTTTTACACTCTAAAGATGAGACTGCAGGCATTTTGCAAGACTTTGTGATACAGGTTGAAAAGCAATTTGACCATCCAGTAAAAGTCTTCAGGAGTGACAATGGCACAGAATTCAAAAATAAGGAGTTGGATGCCTTCTGTGTGAAGAAAGGGATTGTAAGGCAGTACAACATCCCTAGAACACCAGAGCAAAATGGAGTTGTTGAAAGAAAAAACAGAACATAGATTGAGGCTGCCAGAACCATGCTTGCAGATTCAGGTTTGCCATTAACTTTTTGGGCAGAGGCAGTAAACACTGCTTGCTATGTCCAAAACAGAGTGTTAATCAACTCCAGGCACAAAAAGACTGCTTATGAAATTCTGTATAAAATAAAGCCATTAATCTCATATTTCAAAGTTTTTGGTTGCCCATGCGTCATTTTGAACTTAAAAGATTCTATATCAAAATTTGCAGCCAAAATCGATATGGGATATCACTTGGGATACTCCATCAGCCAGTCAAGTATCAAGAGGCACTGAAAGACAACAGCTGGGTAGAGGCCATGCAAGAAGAACTCCAACAGTTCAGAAGACAACAAGTATGGGAGCTTGTACCACTGCCAGAGAATGTAAGTCCTATTGGCACAAAATGGGTCTTCAAAAACAAAACTGATGAAAGGGGTATTGTTGTCAAGAACAAAGCCAGGCTTGTGGTTCAAGGCTACAGACAAGAAGAGGGAATTGATTATGATGAAACTTTTGCTCCTGTTGCAAGACTTGAAGCAATCAGACTCTTTCTGGCCTTTGCTGTCAACCACAATATCAAGGTGTATCAAATGGATATAAAATGTGCATTCCTCTATGGTAAGATTCAAGAAGAGGTATATGTCTGTCAACCTCCAGGTTTTGAGGATCCATTTTATCCAGATCATGTCTACAAGCTAAACAAAGCTTTGTATGGCTTGAAACAAGCACCCAGAGCCTGGTATGAAACTCTCTCCACCTTTTTACTCTCCATTGGTTTCACCAGAGGCAGGATTGATAAAACACTATTTTAAAATGGAGAGAAAAGGATTTGATGATTGTCCAGATTTATGTGGATGACATCATTTTTGGAAGCACATGTAATAAAATGTGTGAAGAGTTCAGACAACTCATGACAGCTGAGTTTGAAATGAGTGCAATGGGTGAACTCCAGTGCTTTCTTGGTCTCCAAGTAAAGCAGCTGCAAAATGGCACTTTCATCCATCAAGGTAAATATGCAAAAGAACTTTTAAAGAAATTTGATATGGATGATTGTAAGCCATGTAGTACACCCATTGCAACCAACAAATTGGTCATGTCTGAAGAAAAGGATGATTTGGTTGATCAGACCTTATATAGAAGCATGATTGGGTCTTTATTGTACCTAACTGCATCTAGACCAGATATCATGTTTGCAACATGTGTCTGTGCAAGATCCCAATCATCCCCTAGAAAGTCAAACCTTATTGCTGTAAAAAGGATATTCAGATACCTCAAAGGTGCTCCCACACTTGGTATCTGGTATCCAACTAATGGTAAAATTGAGCTTTCAGGTTTTTCAGATAGTGACTTTGCTGGATGTGATAAAACAAGGAAGTCCACTTCAGGAGGGTGCCAATTCCTAGGCAATTGCTTAGTGTCTTGGCAAAGCAAAAAGCAAGCAGCTGTTTCCACATCCACTGCTGAGGCAGAATACATAGCTGCTGCAAGCTGTACAGCCCAACTGCTCTGGCTTCAAAATCAGTTACTGGATTTTGGTATCACTGCCTTGAAGACACCACTCATGTTGGACAGCCGGGCAGCAGAAAATATCATCAAAAATCCAGTTTCCCATTCAACCACCAAACATATCGACATCAGACATCACTTTGTGAGGGATTGCTATGAAAAAGGTTTGATTTCTCTGCATCATGTTCCAACTAAGGATTAGCTGGCAGATGTGCTAACCAAAGCATTAGACACATCTACCTTTGAAAGCTTGATCTCTAGGATTGGCATGTTCAACATGGAATAACAGGCAAAATCCTGTTTTTCTATGAATAAAAGCATTAAAATGTTTTCAGAAAATCAAAAATCCATCCTTAAAAATAGCTAAAAATGAATTTTTCATTAAAATCCCAAAAGTCTGCCATAACCACTGATTGGGTTCAAAAGTCTGTGCTACTACAAAATTCTGTCCACTGCTGAAAGTCATCCTCTGTTCTCCTTTTTCTTGATAACCACTGATGATCATAATCAGTGTTGTCTCCACTGCTGATCTATATACTGATAGTGAAAAGCATCCACTGTCCTCCATTTCCACTGATAGTTGAACCAGTTGTTTTCACAAAAAGTACTGTTCAAAAGTACTGTCCTTCATTTCACCAGAGGATGGCATGCGGACAGTACTTAGTGGTCAGACCTTTTGTAACTGCTGCCACGTCAGCATTCCCTCTTCCTCTATAAAACCCCCTTTCAGCACCCAAACAGGGTTTCACTGTCGAATTGAATTCTCAAAAATTCTCTTCTCAAAGCAGTTTTCATCACATCTCTTCAAATTTCTCCACAATCTCATCTTCGATATTCATCTTCAAAATGACAAAATCGAAATCGTCCGCTTCAAAAGGGGTCTCTCAAAAGGCTACCTCCACCGACATCCCACACAAACCGTCTCACAATCTACTGGGTCTTCTCACAAAACCCGGCAATATCGATACATTTGATTCCATCCTCGATATTATCAACGCTTCAAAGTACAAAACTTTGTTGACTGCTGATGCACCAATTTACCTGCAAACTCAGAGAGAGTTTTGGAAAAATTGCATCCTTGAAAAACAAGGAAAAGATGTCATAGCCATAAACTCTACTCTGCAGAAGAAAGCAGTCCGAATAACACCGCAATCCATATCTGAAGTCTTTCAACTCGATGATCAGCAAGGTAAAGACTCTTTCTCTAAAAACGAGTTAAAAATTGACTTCATTGAGAGAGGGTATGCAGACACAATGATGAAGAGGGATACCTTAGAAAAAGGTTTCTTCCCTTCTGCAACCAGATTTTTATTTCATACCCATCTCATGTGTGTTTCAAACAAAACCACTTCTTTTAATGAAATACCAATGAAAATTCAAAACTTGGGGTATGCTATTTTACAAGGCGAAAATCTTAACTACTCCAAGGCAATTTTCAATGATTTGGTTAAAAATGTTGAAACAAAATCATTCTTACTGTTCCCAATATTTTTAAGTTATTATTTTGAGAAAAAGTTCAGTAAGGATGATATTGCGGTAATAAACCAAGGTGACTCTTTTCAAATGAACAGCTTAACTACTGAAACTTTTTCAAGAATGTCAACACCTTGTAAAACACGAGCAGAGGTGCCTGAGCAGATTTTAGCAGCAAACACTGCTCCTCAGGTATCTGCTGCTGAGCCCACTGCTCAAGGTGATTAAGGCAGCCAAACAACTGTCTTGAAACCCACACCTAAAATCACCAAACAGCCACAGAAAAAGAAAAATCAAAAACCCCACAAACCCATCAAAAAGGCAACTCTGGAGGAAGAGATACCAGAGCAACTGCCTGTGATTGCACAAAAATCACAACAAACCACTGCTGCTACTTCCTCACAGCAGTTGGTAGAAATATCTCAACCTATACCTGAAACTCCTCCTATCTCTTCACAAAAAGAACAGGTTGTACACACAGGGTCACCACATCATGAGGCTCTGGAAGCACTCGTTTCCATCATCCACAGCCCAATACTCGGGGCAATTCCGCTTTCTAAACCAACCTTCACATCCCCAATTCCACCAAACACCAAACTGCTGTTGGATGCAATTAATTTGAACCTAGCACAAACCAGTCCTTCTCAATCACCTGTTCATGAGAAAATACCTCAACAAGAGACTGGGCTTGATGTAATAATCTTTGCTAACCCACCAACACAACCTGAGGAGGTTACACCCCTTGAGTTACATGTAACTCTTGGTGGTATTCCAAGTGAAGCAGCAACTACAAGTGTTGAACCTTCAGGTTTACACTTGGACAGTGGTTACATCCATAAGACTTCCTTGGAGGCAATTCCTTCTATAACACCTCTGTTATCTGCCAGTGAGTTTGTACTAACCACTGGTAACATCAAAAGATTATGAAGTGTTGAAGGAAGAAGACCCCAGTACCAAGAAAAAGGGGCATCAGTTGTTGATGTTTGGAGTACACTCCCTACTTCAACTTCTGATAAAACCACTGCTAGTGGGAAATCAGATGATCCCATTAAATTGGGTGATGGTTTAAAGTACCAAGAATTGACGGATCGTGTTGAAAAATTGGACACATCTGTTGCAGAAATTAAAAAAATGCTGCAACAGTTGTTAACAATTCAAAAGGTACCATCCACTGCTGTTCCATCTCAAACACCTGCTCCACCACCAGCAGATGTTACAAATGAGCTCTGGAACCTCTTTCAACCTTTTCTCCATCAACAATTTCAGTTGGCCGAGCAACAACATGCCAAACATGTTCAAGAGCTCAAAAAGGCGATGGAGTCTAGGTTCAGGGATACAAATGATGACATCAAGGCTCTTAAGGCCCATTTGCTGAAAACCACTGGCACTGCTCCTCCGACTGTACTTTATATTGATGACCTCCCTGCAGATAATGCCAAAAAGGGGGAGAAAATGAAGGAGTGGGTAAAGAAGGGGATTGAAAATGGGCTATATCTTGATACAGTAACAGGTGCAATGCTTAGAGATATTCCTTTGCCAGATGGTAGTAAAAAGGTTGATGTTACCCAGAATGCACTTGATGATGCTGTCATAAGTGTAAAAAGGGATAGAGCGGCAAAGGCCTTGTCAAGGTGGAATGTGGAGAAGAAAGCTTTCATGAAGCTGGATGCGCAGGGTTGTTCTGGTGAAAAGGATGATCAAAATCCGAAATTCCAAAAAGAAATCTTACTAGAAAAGTAAGGAAACCCAAATTCACACCATCCAGCCTTCAAAAGCACACTCCAAAATCACTGTCCATAAGCCACCAACATCAAACCTCCACCCAAACAGTTGTTACAACAATTGCTCCCACTCAAACACACACCACTTCAACACACACCATCACCACTGCCTTACAACCACCATCTGTTCCTGCCCTAAAGCAGAAGACAGCAGATGACAAAACATCTGCTGTAATGACAGCAGTGGTTGAAACACCAGTTGTTTCAACAGCTGTTAGTCAACCACAAACCACTGATTCACCCAAAACATCATCTGCCCTCACTAATATAAAAAGGAGAAGGGTTGTCATATTAGATGATGATTCTCCGTTACCACCACCAAAAGCTTCAAAATCCCAAGCACTTGTCACAGTTTCAAAACCCATTCCTCTCTCTTCAGCTCAACTGTACAAACCCTTACCTCCTGCAGGTGTTCAATTTCCTCTTGAACTTGTAACAGTTAGAGAAGAAATTAAGTCCTTCTACTATGAGGATGACCCTGCCAAAAGGAGCTTGCCATCGATTGAAGGATATCCCAAGCCAACTAATATTGAAGAATATTTGAAGATCAAGGCCAAGCAAGCAGAGGATATCTCAATCAAAAACAAACAAGGGAAATCTGATAGAGAGTATCAACAAAACTATCAATTTCTGCTTACACAGGTCAAAGCTTTGGAACAGTTTGCAAAGAATGTATGTCAGCAAATATCAGAAAAGGCAGATGAGTCTTTGAGAAAAGACTACATTGAAAACATCATGACCTACAAGACATACAAGGGGGAGAAGCACATGTTCAGAAACTGGACTATTCCTGAGCTTGAAAAGGAAGTAGCCAGGATTCATGAAATGATCAAGAATAAAGTCAAACAGACGCCCCCAGAAAAATTTAAAAGGGTTGAAGCTGATAAGGCCTTAGAGCTGAAGAGAATGAAAGAGGAGCTGATAATTGCTGAATATGGGTCAAAGAACTCTATGTCTAAGTGGGGAGAAGCGAGGGTCAGGGCCACCTACAATAGTTTGGAAGAGCTAAGGAAGAAAGATCCAAAAGCTCCACAAAAGCCTGACTACTCCACATCTCAAAAGAACCACTGCTCCTGCTGGTACTGCCATCTACAAAAGAAGGAGACAAAGCCAGTTAGGTTCTGAAACAGTTCAAGAGATTCTTACTGGAAATGCCCTTGTGAAAACGGGCACGTTGCTAATGTTGAAAGAAGATTTTGAACTGGAAAAATCTGCACATACTGCTCAGCCAGTTATGAATAGGCCAGCCTCACCAAACTCCTCAACAAATAAAAATCTCCCAAGAAAACCATCTCGCCTAAAAATACAAGAGTGGAAAACTGACAAACAGAACCACGTATTGATATGGTCAGGGCAGATGGCGAAGTGAAGAAATTTACCAGGGAACAAGCTCTTGGCCTAAGACTTGTAGATTTGCAGGATCTCCTTGATCTTCCACTTATCAGGGATGAAGATGATACATATGCCTTAACCTTCGAACTATAATTCAAAGGGCAAATAAGGGAACTGTTGTTGAGGCAATAAAAATCTACAATAATGGAGAGATTTGGCATTATCTGTTCCAGGGGGAGATTGTTGGGATTGAACCCTACCAAGGGAACAGATAATAAAAGCCAAAACTGGATCACAACAGTAGATTCAAAATAGACAGATGTTTGGTTGCAAGTCTCTCCCCTTGAAAGTGGTTTCAACATCTGCTGACCTCCTATCCGCTGATCATGCAATCTGCTGACTTACAACTACTGACCAAGACAAAGTCTGATAGAAGAACTAAAGCTCTGCTGCTCAATCTACTGCCTTGGATCAAGCACTGCTGATCATGACAACATCTTCTGGGCTCACAGCAGTGGAAGGATGCAGCAGCAGTTTATATTTGGTTTATGCATTGTAATGTAATATCAGTAGTTAGAATAAGCAGTATTTGTATAGATCAGTTGTTAGAGTTTGTTAGGAGGTTAGATGTCACTTTCATGGTGACGTCAGCTTAGATGCTCAGAGGTTTGCAAGTGCCTATAAATAGAACAGTACTCTGTACTGTTCTGTTTAGCTCATTCACCATCTTCTTTCTACACGAACAAACACTTAGCTCAGGCTGAGGGGGAGTTTGCATATCATACACACATTGTAATCAGAGTTTAAAAATAAATTTAATCATTTGATTCAGTGTTAGAAAATGTATGATTGATAGCATTTCTTCTGTTTGATTGTGAAAAGTTTGGTTCCGTTAAATTCCGCTGCACTACTCTTTCATTTGTCCGTCTAAATTCAAATACAAATCACAATCAATCCAAACTCAGATCCTAACAGGAGGTAGCGGCGTTTAATTTTCTGTAATCAATGCGAACTCGCCACCCAGTGACCGGTCGGGTGGCAATTTGCTCGCCTTGTTCATCCTTAATTATCTAGATACCGGCCTTTTTAGGCACTACCTGAGTCGGAATTACCCACGCACTTTCCGAAATGGGATAAATGATCCCCGCGTCCAACCACTTGATCACTTCTTTCTTGACCACTTCTCTCAAATTCGGGTTCAACCTTCTTTGTGTTTCACGGGTTGGCTTCGCATCTTCACTTGTAATGATTTTGTGCATTACAATGGATGGACTAATACCTTTCAAGTCAGCTATCGGCCATCCAATTGCCGCCTTATTAGCCTTCAAAACCCGCAACAATTCCTCTTCTTGAGCTACCGCCAAATTAGAAGCAATGATCACCGGTAAGGTGTCATTCTCCCCCAAGAATGCATATTTTAGATGTTTCGGTAGCTCTTTCAATTCCACATTTGGTGGACACTCTAATGAAGGTTTTGTACCCGAATCAATTCCCACCGGTAAAGTCTCCGTTTGCTGGGTCCATGGCGGTCTTCCTTCTTTCACCACGAGAGCCTCTTGCTCCTTCTCTTCCACTTCCAACGCACATGCATGAACCTGCAAAGACACATCACAGACACACGACCCCAATATCTCTTCTTCATACTCCTTCGGGTCATATCCATCTATAAAATCTGCTAGAAAACACTCATCACCAAAAACATTAGCACCGTTAGTAAAAACATTTAATCTCATTTTTCTATTACCGAATGTCATGTCGACCGTACCATATCTACAATCAATTACGACATGTGCGGTGTTCAAAAACGGCCGACCTAAAATAACATTTTGTTGTTGAATTGGATCTACGGATGAGTAATCTAACACAAGAAAATCCACGGGATAATAAAATTCATCAACTTTAACTATCACATCCCGCACAATACCCCGAGGAAGTTTATGAGAGAAATCGGCAAATACCACCGTTGTCTCAACCCGTTTCAATGGACCAAAGTCGTATTGGTCATATAACCCCCACCCCCTGGTAAGATACTTACTCCGGCCCGAAGATCTAGTAACGCCCTTGCAGTTTGAAAATTTCCTACTTGAATGTTAATAAGAGGCATTCCTGGATCTTGTAGTTTAGGAGGAAGATCTCCTTTCAAAACCGCGCTTACCCGCTCCGTCAAGTCAACCAATTTAGGCACTTTTTGTTGCCTCTTTTGAGTACATAATTCTTTCAAAAACTTAGTGTAAGCGGGTACCCGTTTTATTGCTTCAAGTAGAGGAAGATTAATTTTAACCTCTTTAAACACCTCCCACATTTCTTCCTTTTGAGGCCCCCATTTTGAAATAATTTTTTTTCTACCCAGATCCAATAAAGCCGAGGGAATTGGTACTTGACTAGATCCCCTATCCTCATTTTTATTTTTTCTTCTTTATTAATTTCGGGTTTTTCAAAATTGGGTTTTTTAGAAGAATTGTTAGGTGGTTCATTTTCTTCCTCACTCTCTTGACCCCTTATGTCTTCAACTACCCCATCAACCAAATCCGGTGAAGGATTGGTTTTGTACTCTTTCCCACTTCTCAAAACACTTACCTGATGAATATTAACATTGTTACCTCTAGAAGTATTATGAGACGGGTTTACCTTAGTGTCGCTTAGTAATTGACCTTTATTTTTTTTTCAAGTCCGCCACTTCGGTTGCGAGTTGACCCATTTGAGTGGTTAAAGTTTGAATTGTGTTGTCACGGGCTTCATCCTTTTGTATGCTCGCATAATCCATTTGATTTCTCTTTTGCATCTCCGCTTGCATGCTCTTTAACATTTCCATCATCTCATTTCCACCCGAAGACCCCCTTGTTCTTGACCCGTTTGATATTGCCTTTGGTACCCTTGATTGTTCCCACCTCGATATCCACTTTGATTGTTGTAAGGTTGGCGCGAACCAAAGTTACATTGACTTCCTTGAAAATTCGGGTTGGCTTGATTTGAAGGATTCCCGTATCGAAAAGTTGGGTGGTTTCTCAACCCGGGGTGGTAAGTGTTAGAATTCATATTGTAGTTTCTACCACCCCCTCCTTCACCTTGCACAACATGAACCTCTTCATATTGCCCTTCACCTCCTTGGCAATTTTCAGCTGCATGTCCTATCTCATTACAAATAGCACAAACATCATAAATTTGGTTAGAAGTTTGAACATTACCATCGTCTACCGCATGCACTTGAGTTCGGGTAATGGCCGGTCGTGCTCTCCTTGATGCTTAATCTTTTCTTTTTGATGTAATTGCCATTTGCTCCAAAAAATCCCAATCGTCATGCTCGTAGTTGGTACCAAAAGTACCATTTGTGATGGACGTTAAATCGCGAGCATCTTCAACACTTAACCCCTCATGGAAAGCATTCATCAATTCCCAAAGTTCTATCCCATGGTGAGGGCAATTCTTGATCATCATATTAAAACGCTCAAAGGCCTCATGAAACATTTCACCTTGTTGTTGTTGAAAACTCCTCAATCCCTTTCTAGCATCATTGGTCTTTTGAGCGGTGTAAAATTCATCCAAGAAAATTTGTTGCATCTCCGCCCATGTATAGATAGATGCTAAAGGTAGAGTGTAAAACCACTTCTTTGCCTTGTCTTCCAAAGAAAATTGGAATAGTACCAATTTAACATCGTCTGCCGAAAAATCCTGGACTCCCAAGAGTGTTGCAAATCGAGTCATAAGCCTCCAAATGAAAATAAGGCTCCTCCGTTGCTAGACCCTTATACTTTGGCAAGCTTCGCAATGAATTGGTTCTCACCTCAAATGTCCTCCCTTGATTATTGTGAGGAATAACTACCGGTGAAGGATTGTGAGTGATTATCGGCCTAAAATGTGCTTCAATGCCTCTCGCATGTTCTCTAAGATGTCTTCTTGGTACACCCAACCGACCCCTTGGACGAATAGGACCCATTGGTCTTTACATACGCCCTTGAGGTACATGTGGTTGAAATTGATGTTGTGGCATCAGTGGGTGTTGAATTGGCCTTTGAAATTGTGGTTGTGCATTTTTTGGACGAACTTGTTGCTATGGTATAGGGCGTTGCACTCGTGGCCCTTGTGGCCTTGGCCGAATATGTTGTGGTATAAGTTGTTGTTGAGGAATCCCACCAACACTTGGCACTCCTTGAGTTTGACCTTGTACATAAGCAAACTCCCCTTGATCTCCATCACCCCCATTTGCATATCCGTCTTCATCATAACCCTCAAAATCTTCATACCCTTCATCATATCCATCTCCTCCTATACCCAAAGATTGCCCAAATGGAAGAGTTGAATATTGAAAACCCGACTGATTCGATGGTCTAAATGTAGAAGTAGCATGGACAATGGTTGAGCTTGGTGGTATTGAATAGGTTGAAGATGATTCACCGTTACCCGGGAAGAAATGGGTGAATGGTAGAATTGTAGTAGAAGGGTTAAAAGTGAGTGTAGGTTCATCTTGGGTGGTAATGGGTTGTGTAGTGTTGGTTGGTGTAACATCATGTGGTGGAGTAAGGTCAGTGGTGGTGTTAGGCATGGTAGTATTTAGTGAAGGTTGAGTTGATGACGGTATGAAAGGTGGTGTAAGCTCACCCGTAATGGGTGGTAGTGGTGGTGGTGGTTCCATGTATGTAAGTGGTGTAATTGGGGTAGTTGGTGTTGTTGGTGATCCGCTGATTCTTTTTTCCCTTAACAAGATTCTATTTCCTCTTAATGTTCGCTCAATTTCCAGATCAAATGCCAATGGTGATAGCTTGTGAGAGCTTCTAGTACGCATGCACCTGTAAATACCTGCACACTAACACACCCATCGTAAACCAGAAAAATAACAAACCTAAAAAGATCAAAAATAACACACGTTGCGCACTACTCCCAGGCAGCGGCGCCAAAATTTGACGTGATGTCGTGGTCACAATCAAATTTAATCCAATTACTACTAAATAGATAGCGGTAAGTGGGTATCGAACACAGGGAGTTTGTGGAATATGTGCTATTTACAGTGTTTCTCTAAGTTAACTAAGATTAAACTAAATGCAAGTAAAGTAAATTTCAAGAGTTGGATTGATTGAATTGATTTTAAAACTAAGATTACTAATGTAATTGCAAAAATGGAAATTTGGTTTGTAAACAATTTAGAGACAAATGACCATCTTTAGTTTCCGGTTTGCTTTGACATTTATGCTATCATTCCACTAGAAAGAACTACATAGACATAGTTCATGTGTGATCAACTGCAGTGATGAAAGGGAACTAAGTACTCGGATTCCTAGAACGTGAGGTTGTTACCCGATGATCAATCAACCCTTATCCAAGCCTAACTATACCTATGATATCTCGATTGCCAACGACACCAAGAACGTATGGTTTCTAATTAGTTTAACATAAGAAACAACAATTTACTAACAATCAATCACACACCATAACAAGCAATTCAATAAAGATAGATATTGTTATTCTAGAAATAAGGAATTCAAGCATAAAGTCTTACATAACCTTCCACCAAAGATGACCACAAAGTGTTTAGCCACTCGTGGCTTGAATCAACATCATCATACAAGTTTCAATGTTTATAGAAATAAAAAAAATAAAACCCAAGATCAAAGATTGTTTTTCCAAGCTCCAAGTAGTCTCCAAGTGCACCAAAATTCGTTCTAAAGTGAAGTGTAACAGAAAACACATGATAGGAGACATAAAAACAGCATCAACATGCAATTTAATGCATAAGTTACATGTTCAACCCATACGGCGGTCAACATAGTCCAGCCGATCAATATAGCGCCGTATGCTACGGCGCTCCCCGTAGCTTATGATGAGCATTATATCCTTACGACACATCAAGACTGCCTTACGGCAGTGGTTTTTGGCATATGTGGGTGCCATAGCCTACGACAATAGTCGTAGGTTACAGCGATAGCTGTGTTTTTGTTTTTTGTTTCTTTTGTCATTTCTTCACTACTCTAATTCGTTTCCTCTAATCTCAGCTCCTATCCAAGCTTCATAAAATCCACTCCTTTTGCACTTTAGCACCTGCAAGTCCAAACAACTAGTAGATCACAAGTTCCAATAATTAACCGTAAAAAGTATGGAATGTACGTATATTTAGATCGTTTAAGGGTTGTCCTACGGACCACCCGTCAAGTGGCAATCCAGCTTTGTTGATCTATCTTGCAAGGATATCACCGGTGCACTTCATTCTAAGTAGACAGCCACGCGTGCACATGATCGGAATAGCATCTGGAGCACTTGCATCATCTTGAAGTTCCAAAAAGAGTTTAGAATCTCCGGAGACACGTCTACGTTCAACTGGTTAACCTGCCCCTGAATCAACTCTTTTCCATCAACTTCTATGATCTTAGCAGATTCCTAGAAGGCTTTAATCAACGACTTGTAAACCGGTGTTGAGAATGTAATTGCTTTGTTTATCCATGATTCCCTTAACCATCGAGTAATCTTCTTGTATTTGACAAGCTTTCCTTCAAGATCCAAGTAAGTAATCATATTATGTCGAGGTTCGGACATGATTTGTTCTTTTGTTTTATTGGTTTTCTTTGTGGTAGGTTTATGTTTTTGTTCTTTCGGAGCCATTCTGTATACGACAAAAACTCGTAATAAGATAAAAATACATAACACTTATAGAATACATATATGTATACACATTAAATGTACATTGTGAACATTAATCATGTATAGATATATATACTGTATAAGAGTTACACATTTGACAAACTTGAAATTTTTCTAAGTGTTGATCGACGAAGAATGGTCTTTGTGACGAAGTTCCTCTTTAATGATGAAGATTGAATCTTCGTCGCCTTAGCTGACGAAGATTCATTGGTCAGCAAAAGTCAAATATAGTTAATGAAGACTGAATCTTCGTTGACCAAAAGAGATGTTCGTCGCATTTGTTATGATGAAGATTGAATCTTCATCATTTATGGTTCGTCAATTAGGGTTCGCTATTCTAAATTCAATTTGGGGGTTTCGTCATAAGGATTGTTCGCCGAAACATGTCGAATCCAAGTTGATTCAACATCAATCAACATCCAAATAGCCAATATAAGGAACCCAAAATCCAGAATTTGTAACCAAACCATTTTAAACAATGTTAAACAAACAACAACCATACCCAGTTTTAATCAAAACACCAAAAACCTACACCCTCTGTTGAAGCAATTTATTATTTCAAACATAACAAAGGAATATCACAACCATTTCTGATCAAGATCAAACCAAAACATCAAAACAAACCTAAACAATAACCAAACCCAAACCCCTGTTTTGATACCCCACTCAAAAACCTAGAGTGAACAACCATTTCATATAATAAACGATTTGTAGACAAAAACCTGATACATGTTATCACATCATTATCTAAAACAAACAATAAATAAGCAGTCAAACATAAACACAGATATATATGCGATGTACATCAAACATCATCAAATCAAATGGGGAAATCAAAGCTTTTAACTGTACAAACAAAGGGTTTAACAGAGTTCGATCATGATATCGGTCCATCTTAATACCTCGATGTATGTCAAATCAATAGTTAAATGAGAAGGTTTCAAGTCGGTTGGGATTTTACGCTGGGAGAGAAGATGATGAACAGTGACTTTAAAAAGTGAGTTTTGAAATGTGTTAATAATGCACAGGGGTCCTTCTTTTATTCCTGGACCCCGTGACGAAGATCTGTTTGAGACGAAGAATGAGTTGGGCTCAATGAAGATTGTTGTTGGTCCAATATGAGTTAGCCCATGTCAGATCTCGACGAAGATTGAATCTTCGTTGAACAAGAAAGTTCGTCGAAGACCAAAAGGGGTCTTCGTTGACCAGTCAACACAGAAACACCAATTGTTTGATTTTAAAACATTTTGAACAGTTTTGAACAAGCTTGAACAAGATTTTGCCTTGTGTTAGATTTACCAAATGCAAAAGGACATTTTATGAAGTAGTGAAATCACAAATAAGTCGGTTTCGGGCTCTTCGGCCGAAAACTTCGAGTTTCAACTTCGGCTAATCAAAAATTGTAGGAACGTTTGACGACCTGACGAGTCGATCAGAAGAGTGCTTAGACTAAATCAGAGGCGGAATTCATTGATTTAGTCTTTGTTCAGCTTGATTTCACTACTTAATGTCTCCTTTATTGATTATCTGACAAATATACAAGTTCCGGAGACAAACAGGCAGGGCTTCGCCGTTTCACACACAAAACACACACCTAGATCCGCTCATAATGGCCCCTATATATAGACTTATGGGTTCGCTTATATGGACATGTCCATATAAGCGATCCTATATGATCAAATAAGCGAATCTACATGCTTATGATCATATAAGCGGACCTCCTGACTAGACCTATAAGCGAACCTATCAAATACATAATTTCTTGATTTCCGTTCACTTAAACTCAGCCCTAACCTAAGACACGAACGAAGATGTAGTCGACAGACAACTGCACCAACAGACTCCCCCTCGAATGTTGACGGAATCTTCAGTGAGAGTCTTCAAACATTGACATCTCATCAAGCTTGATCGGTCTTCTTCAGGAACTCTTCCTGGAATAAAGTACCTGGATTTTCTCTGGCTCTAACTTTCATCAGACTCCCCCTATCATTATGCTGGGATCGCCGTCTGGAAATCGTTATCACCATTGAAATCAACTCCTGGCTTTATCAGTTTAAACTTTTTCTCAGGTTCTGATGTATCTCCTGGCTTTCCGTAGCAACAGGATCAGATACCTGCACAACTCAAACACTCTATCACAAACCAACACAATTGTGATTCAACTTAATGAATCAACTAATCATTTAAGAATATTCAAGAATTTTTCACATTTAACAATTTATTAAACTTTCCAAAATCTGATTAACCATTTCAAATCACTTTAACCAAACCAACATTCATCTTGTTTAGCCTTTGAGATTTTGAATTTCAGCTCTCCAACATCAGTTGTCGAAAATCTTTTTGGATTTTTCAAATATGAAACACAAATGCAAAAATTAAAAGGAGAAATGAAATATGTACAAACATATTTTTGTGAGTTCGTGCAAGAGGACCATATCAGCTGCTGACTAGACACTAGCACCGTTAAGCTGTTATTCCATTTTACGCTTTTAAACAGTTCGCGTTGATTGTCGATATATTGATCCACTTAAATTCTCACAAAATGTTCAACTCGTTCGGGATACAGATTTAGTGTTTTAGAACTTGAACATCTACATGTGTCCCACCTCAGTATATACTCCCGTATCCAGACCCCAGTATTCAGTCTTAAAGGTGAGTATACCACAACTGATATCTGTTAAGGGGTTATGTGCGAGGGCTGTGAGAGCTCAGGTCGATACTTCCGTATACGCAGAGAGATGACGGCTTCTACTTTAAGATGGGTCCCCTTTAGAGGATCTTTTATTACAACAGCAAAGATTATCAATTTTATTGTTTAATCAGATTGCTGAGGGCTAGCTTATATTTCAAAGCTTTTTGCAGAAAGTATTATCCAGGGACTAGGTCAGAACTTCCATTCAGCAGAAGTCCCGGGATAATACCCCAGATATCACTGAGCATAAAGATCTAGTATCTCAGAATATGGGACCCTTCAAACAGGATTTCAGGGGTTACCTATATATCATGGAGGTGTTCCCCACGTAGACGCAAGTGAAATTTATGTTTATATCCCAACCTGATCTACGAATTCTGTGAAAACCTACCGATACATCTTTAGCGAGACTGCTTAATTGCATTTATACATTACAAATCTTTAGCGTACTGTGCCAGTCTAGCTGATGTACTATCATTTCCCCTATTTGCACCAAAATTCATTTTTAATTTTTCAATGTTTTTTTCATTTTCAAATTTTCTAATTTTTTAAAATTTTACTCCCCCTAAAATCAAAATATGTTTAAATTTTGATTTTCTGGGAAAATTTGAAACAAACTGTACAAATTTGACAACCTGATGAGAATCGCGTCAATTCTCCATCCACATGGCGTAAACAATCAGAACTCCCCCTCTCAACAAACTATTTTCCCATTATGATCTCAAAACACTTAAGTTTTTATTTTAATCAAAATGGTTTTTCCGGAAAAATTAGTTTGTTTACCAAACATTTGTAGGTACTGGGGATCAAATCATGTAGTTAACTCAAGTTCAATTTAATGACCTTGATTAACCACTTGTAGGATTGATCTGATTCAAAATCTGAACCACTTAAATCAATCACAAACAAACCTTTTACCTTTTGAATGAATGACGTTACCGAATAAAATTTTAAGAAAGATGCCGATTCATGCTCCACGCTTACCAACCTGGGAGCTCCGGCAAGTCAAGTTTTTCTATTTAAACAGATTCACCCAAGCCTGACGGTCCTTGGGTGATTTCGAATTCTTATTCAACAATGGTGGAAAATTTGCATCATCCATTGTTAAATCTGAATTCTCCTTTTTTACCTCAACCAATGGCTCCTCTGGTTTTGACGAACCAGAATCATTGCCTGCAGGTGGCTTGTCTGACTTTGACCTGTCAGATTCATCGCCGACCATTTTCTTCTTCCTCTTTTCCTCTTTCGTCCTCAGATTTGTATCTGATGAATTCATCTTGCTTGACTTTGCAGCCGAGGGAGTTGATTCATCAAAACACTTATTCAATCTGTCCGGTGAACCCGAGGACAAAATCTTCTCGAGATACTCTCGAGCTTTCTTCCTCTTCTTCCTCAGTCTGTCTTTCTGCCCCTGTGAAAGTTTAACTTTCTTTTCTTGAATTGTCTGATCTTGAACTTTAGGTTTTAGAACCTTCTGTTCATGGGGCTTGACTTTGACCGGAATCTTTGCCAATTTCTGAGACTTAGCCCTCAATCTTTCATTCGATCTCCTTGGGCAATCTCTGGCAATGTGACCTTTGATCTGACAATTGTAGCATCTTCTGGTCTCATAATTCCAACCCTGGCAGTTAACAGCAATGTGTCCTTGATATCCGCATCGGTAACACACTCTGTTATCATACCATGGACCACCTTTTTCACACCAAATACTCAGATCATAACATTGTTTGGCTTGGTGGTATTCCTTTCTCAAGTTTGCTGGTTTTGACTTTTCAGCACTGTGGTCCAACCTGCACCACTTATGACCAACACTTTTTGAGTTTTCATTTTTACTTTTTGTAATTTCTCATTACAATTGGATGATCGATCTGATGAACTTTTATTATCCTTTTGTTTCTGTTCCACTTTCTTCTTCAAAGGTCTTTTTTTAGAACATTCACCTTTTTTAGTCGATTGAAGAACAGTTTTCTGATATTTTTCTTTTAATTTTAAAAACAATTTTTGTTTTTCTAATTTTTCATTTACATCATCAGATTTCTCATCGCAATCTTCAACTTTGACATTATCAAAGTTTGTGACATTGTCACTTATTGGAACAGAATTGATCGGTTTTGGACAGGGAAAATTCAAACTGTCTGATTTAGTCACAAAACCTATCAATTTCTTCTCAAGTTCATCAATCTTGCTCCTGGAATTCACAGCTTCGTTTTCAAGTTGAGATATTCTAACAAGATGAGACTTGATTGAATTTTCATTCTCATTCTTCACGTTTTCAAGAACAGACTTTTCATTTTCCAAAGCTTTTATCTGTTCCTGAAATTTCGTTTCATTAGCTTTCAAAGCTTTCATTAGCTTTCATTTTCCAAAGCTTTTATCTGTTTGCTTCTAAGCTCTTTTTCCAACTCTTTGATTTTCTTTTGAGCACTTTCACCTTCTTTTTCCAATTTTATAATTTTCTGAAGATGGGAATTTATCATTTTCTGTTTTTCAATGTTGTTTTTGCTAAACACATCTCTCCCATCTTCAAGAATTTTCATTTGATTTTGAAAATCTTTTTCACTTCTTGTTTTTTCAATTTCAAAACCTTTAACTTTCTCTTCAAAAACTTTTTCTGTTTCTTTCAACTTCTTGTTTTCAAATGTCAAACTGTTCAAATTATTTAACAGTTTGTCATTTTCGGCTCTCAACTTCTCACAATTTCCCTGCAACATAAGAATCTATTTAACATCAAATTGCTTCTCGTTTTCCAACTTCTTGACTTCCGATGTCAAACTTTCCGCATCTTTCAAGAGTTTGTCATTCTCAGTCTTGAAGCTGTCACATTTGAAACACACTGATGCAGAATTTGAAATTTCATTCTTCACAGATTTTTCATTCTTTGACATTTCCTTTATCTCTGCCTTGTATGTTCCTGCACAAAAGAGTTTAACAAAATCAAAAGGATTCATACTTTCATCAATATAACATTTCCTTTTAATATCATATTTCAGAATACTCTTTGTTGCAAGAAACACACGAATTCTTCTATCAATTTCAGTAAGTACATCCAACTCCAATTTATTTAAATTCTTTCCCATTTCGTTCAAAAAATCCCTCCTTTTCTTTTCTTCCTTACGAAACTCTGCATTAACCTCATTAAAGAACTGATGTGGATAAAGCTCTTGAAAAAAATCTTGCTTTTTTAGCTCAACCATGAATCCATCCCATTTAGCAGGTAATGCAGTTGTCAATTTCGATATTTGTTCATCATTTGACATTTTAATACCCTTTCTCCACAAATTGTCCGTTAATTTTAAACCGTGTTTCCATCTCATTCAACGTTTCATCCTTTTGACATATGAAAAGTTTAAAACTTTTAACCCAAATGTCCGTACTCACATTCCTAATATTAGTATCCACAGTTCGCATATACCAACTATTTAAACATTCAAGATCATTGTTTTCCTGTTCATCAAACCTCATTGCCATTGTTCGAATAATCTCGACAAATCTTTGTTGTTCACAAAAGCGAAACAGTGACGATCAAATGAGCGAATCTAATCAGGTTCACAAAAGCGAACCAGATGTTGATCACTGAAGCGGACCAGATTATGTTTCAATAAGCGAACTACTAATAGCAAACCAGAATCAGTCCTATGAGCGGACCAGAAACCAATTAGTCCAAGGAGCAAACCACTTCAATACCCAATAAGCGGACCAGTTCAACAACCTCACGAGCGAACCTGACCACAACCCAATGAGCGAACCTGCTTGATGTCTATTGGAGCGGACCTATACATAAAATGTCTCTAAAGGCGGATCTCTTGAGCGAACCTAGGTGCTATTTGGAGCGGATCTACTAAAATGTATCTATGAGCGAATCTCTCAAGTTCTTTGGAGCGGACCTTACAAGCGAATCTATGAAACGTCTATAAAAGCGGACCTATCTCGGACACATTTTTGACCCACTTTTAGTCCATAATTTCGTCTGAAACTTTCAAGGGTTTGTCTCTATAGTGTTGTGCACAATCCCTGATATTTTGAGCCGTTTTTGACCGTTGAAAGTGTCTGAAATGATGAAAGAAGGTGTAGAAAACAGAATTTTTGAGCGAAAACGAGCTAAACGGTAAGAACTCTTCCTCCTGAGCTCTGATACCACTTGTAGGAACGTTTGACGACCTGACGAGTCGATCAGAAGAGTGCTTAGACTAAATCAGAGGCGGAATTCATTGATTTAGTCTTTGTTCAGCTTGATTTCACTACTTAACGTCTCCTTTATTGATTATCTGACAAATATACAAGTTCCGGAGACAAACTGGCAGGGCTTCGCCGTTTCACACACAAAACACACACCTAGATCCGCTCATAATGGCCCCTATATATAGACTTATGGGTTCGCTTATATGGACATTTCCATATAAGCGAACCTATATGATCAAATAAGCGAATCTACATGCTTATGATCATATAAGCGGACCTCCTGACTAGACCTATAAGCGAACCTATCAAATACATAATTTCTTGATTTCCGTTCACTGTAAACTCAGCCCTAACCTAAGACTCGAACGAAGATGTAGTCGACAGACAACTGCACCAACAAAAATGAACTTTACAACTTACACTAAAAACAAAATTTAAAATGCGGTAAACTAACGAGAAGCAATAATAAGCATAAAGACACTGTACAATAGCAAACTTTTTGCGAGTTTCAAGGAAAGATAATCATTACCAGCTTACGGTCTTTGTCAAAACGGTTTATGATTTCTGTTTAAAGCTTTAGATAAGTATCCTACCAAAATTATCGGTATTGTTATCCACATAAGCTCAACTTATCAGATGTAATCATAATTAGGAGATATGATTTACGGTATGAATTATACTTACTTGTTGGTGTTCATCCACTCACGACACATTCTCATATCAAGGTATGCACGAGAGTTCATCTTACCGGTGAGTATACCGCTTATCATCCGTTTGACCGTATAAAAGATGTGAGAAACTCACTTATTTTTTATTGAAAACAAGCCCTGTGTGATAGAATCACTTATTGATGAGGAATTTGATTTTCATATGCATGAGGGCATAGGAGCAAGTCCGTGAAGGGGTTAGTACCATCGTACAGACAAAGAGATGAACTTGACTCCCGGATAAATGTCATATTTTATCACTTACTTTTTTTGGACATGTGATTGTTGATCACTTATTGAGGTCGGATGCAATATGTACACGTATGTATAGTATCATGAAAGATCTAGACTTCGTCTCCGTTATTTTTCGGTAAAAGATACAACCATGATACCCAGATGATAAGACAGCATAAAGACCGTATATCTCAGAATCTCGGCAATCAATCAAACGAAATTTCGGTACCAAGACCATATGCCAATGAATGGTTCCCACCTGACTTGAAGTCTGTTAGGTTTATATCATCCTGCACATTTTAGTCTGATTGTGAGCCTACCGATACATCATTAGTAGAGCTACTTATCATGTTTCAAATTATTTATTATATTTTGACCATATTGACAGACCACACAAGTGTATATCATCACTTTCTCTTCTTTTATCCAAGAAACTCATTTTTGATTTTCTAATGTTTTTGAAATTTTTTTAATTTTTCAAACGAAAAGACAGAAATTAAAGACAAATTTTTGGATTTTTTTGACTTTTTCACATGTTTTTGTATTTTCTTGAAATTTCTCCCCCTAAAATGCGAAAAGATAAAATTGTATTTTTTTAAAGAAAATATTTACGAAAACGATCTGCCGAAAGAAGTTTTACTCTTGTTTCACCTTAATGCAATTAACCAATAAAAGATAGTCAAAGCGAGATTTTTCAAAAGCTTTTGTAAAAAGGTCTGCACGTTGTTCATTTGTGTGGACTTTAACAACATCGATTAGTCCTTTATCAAAACAATCACGTATGAAGTGATACTTATTTTCGACGTGTTTGGTCTTGGAGTGTTGCACAGGATTTCTAGTAATCTGTAAGGCAGCATTATTATCAACAAAAATAGAGGTAGATAGGAATTCAAAACCGTAGTCGTGCATTTGTTGCTAAATCCATAAAACTTGATAGCAACAGCTTGAGGCAGCAATGTATTCAGCCTCACAAGTTGATGTAGCGACAAAAGTCTGCTTCTTGCACTGCCATGTGACCAGGCGATTTCCTAAGAATTGACATACAGCCGTTGTGGATTTGCCGTCTATTTTGCAGCCACCAAAATCAGAATCACTGAACGCGATCAAGTCGATGCTATCATCCCTAGGGTACCAGAGACCGATGTCCGGGCAACCCTTCAAATAGCGGAAAATCCTTTTTACAGCTCCTAGATGTGAGGCCTTCGGGTTGGCTTGATATCTTGCAAGCAGGCACGTAGGATACATTATGTCGGGCCTCGAGGCTGTGAGACACATTAGAGAACCGATCATTGCGTGATAATATGAAGATTTAATGCTTTCACCCTTCAAATCCGGAGTAATCCCGTGATTCTGTGGAAGTGGGTACCAATGGGCGTTGCATCAGACATCTGGAACCGGCTCAAGATGTCACCAACATATTTAGTCTGATGGATGAATATCCCAGACTCAGTTTGTTCAACTTGTAGGCCCAAAAAGAAATTCATTTCTCTCATTGCGCTCATCTCGAATTTCTCCTGCATAAGACGCTCGAATTGCCTGCACAAAACATCGTTAGTTGAACCAAATATGATATCATCAACGTATACATGTACCAACAGAAGATCTCCATTTTGTTCTTTGATGAAAAGAGTGCAATCGATAAGACCTCGCTGAAAACCATTCTCCAGCAGATAGTTAGAAAAGGTTGCATACCAAGCTCTCGGTGCTTGATGTAAACCGTAGAGAGCTTTGTTGAGCAACCAAACCCGATCAGGGTGAATAGGATCTTCAAAACCCGGAGGTTATTCGACGTGCACCTGTTCTTCAACCACACCATGTAAGAATGCACTTTTCACGTCCATCTGGTAGACCTTGAATCCTTTAAACGAAGCATAAGCTAGAAAGATCCGAATAGCCTCCAGACATGCAACAGGTGCATAAACCTCGTTGTAGTCAATTCCTTCAATCTGACGAAATCCTTGAACAACTAATCTCGCCTTATTTCGAATGACTACCCCGCGATCATCGTTTTTGCATTTGTATACCCAACGAGTACCAATTTTCTTGTAATTGTTGGGTTTTTCAACAAGTCTCCAGACACCCAGCTTCTAGAATTGTTGCAGTTCCTCCTGCATAGCTTCCACCCAAGAATTATCCTTTAGCACATCTCTCCAAGATTTTGGTTCTTCTTGAGAAACGTAACACGCGAAGGACCAATCATTTTGCTGTCCCGATTCTCTGATAGCTAAATACAAACCAAGATTCTGGTTGTTTCTCAGCTGATTATGCGTCTGCACTCCAGTGTGGACATCTCCAATAATGTTCTGCTACGGGAGAGTATCATGAATTCTCGTTTCAGGAATATCAGGAACACGAGTATTAATACCCAAATTGTTATAATTAATATCAACAACTAAATCCACACCTGGCATATACGTAGATGTGGATGCATTTCCTTCAGCAGTGTCTACATTCTGCACATGAGAAGTTGCTTCAGAAGCACCTTGAACAGGAGCAACCGGAGCCGAAGAGCCTTCATTCGCATCGTGGAACTCATCATCTTCCGATGACACATTGTAATCAGTAGCATCTTCAAATTCCTCATTTTAATAATGTTGTTAACCGAAGTAGAAGCTTGAGAGTTAACAACAATTGGTCGAACCAAAGACGAGTCAACAGCATTATCACTTTCCAGTAACATTTGAGCAGCTGCAGATGCTTCATCAAAGGTTGGCAGATTAAAGGAGTTGAATAGCCCATCATAATCGAACATCCAAGGTTCACCCGGAGCTCTTACAGAATTAGTATACCTTTGAACCTTTACTTCACCCCATAACTCAATCTTTTTGGTTGTCAAATTCCACACACGAAAATTCGGAGTAGCATATCCAAGGAAGAACCCCTCGATAGCCTTGGCGCCAAACTTTCCGTGCGGTTCAATCATAGTGCATGGACCGCCAAAAGGTTCTAAGTAAGAAATGTCTGGTTTCCTTTTAGGTAATAGTTTGAAACAAGTCTTGTCATGCCTTTTAACTGTGAGAACTCTGTTTAAAGTATAGCAAGCAGTAGCCACAGCCCCCCCCAGAACTGAACAAGAAGCTCTGACTCTACCAACATCGTTCTTGCAGTTTCTATTATCGTTCGATTTTTCCTCTCAGCGACACCGTTTTGTTGTGGAGCATAGCGAGAACTGTTCTCATGAAGAATGCCCTTTGTAGTACAGAACTCATCCATTATGCGGTTTTTGAACTTAGTGCCATTGTTGTACAAATTTTCTAGTAAAGTAAGAAGATTCTTGAGGATTTCAGGAGTTTCATTCTTGTGCGCTATAAACGATATCTAAGAAAATCTAGAGTAGTCATCAGTAACCACCAGACAATAAGCATCACCAAAGGTTGTCTTGAGTTTCATAGGTCCAAAGAGGTCCATATGAAGACGTTCAAGAGGTATGCTGACAGTGTTGACTTTCCTAATCGGGTGAGACTTCTTCGCTTGCTTTCCCTTCTGGCACGAAACACAGACATCTTGTAGATGAAAATTCTTCACAGGCACACCATTCACAAGATTGTTTTTTCACCAAATGGTTCATTTTTCTCAACTGAATGTGCCCCGTTCATCTGTGCCAAGATATAGACTCCTTTTCTGTGGCTTTCGAGACAAAACAAGTGACTTGTGCAGATGTTGTAATCGCTTGGCTCATGTCAAGAATATAAAGATCATTAATCCTTGGAGCCGATAAGAGAATCCATTCCTTTGGAATTTTAAACCCAGGCTTCAGCACATAACAACCGACATCATCAAAATGCACGGTGAACTTCTTATCGCAGATTTGCGAAACACTCAGAAGATTGTGATCAATTTGTCGTACATAATTGATCTTATCGAAACTCACAACACCATTTGAGATCATTCCTTCTCCAGTGATGTATCCGCCTTTGTCTCCAGCAAATGCGACATAACCTCCTCTAATGTTTTTCACATCATAAAGAAGCCGTAAGTTGCCACTCATGTGCCTAGATGCTCCATTGTCAACAATCCAATGACTATTAACATTTCCTCATGGAACACCCTACACATTTCATTCAATAATCAGTTGGAGTTGGGGACCCAAGCCTTAGTGGTCTTGGGTCATCCCTGATCATCAAGAAATGTGATTTCTAGTTCTTGATGATTTCGAAATATCGCACCTCCCCCTGAACCTTCACCCGTTTTAGGTTTCCAAGACTGATTTCATTTACCAGATTGAGTATTACTAAAAGATTTTGAAATTTCTGGTTTTAACGGTTGTGAAGAACTTGGTTCACTTTTAACAGATTTTACTTCTGGTTTTAAAGCCCTTTCTATCGCCTTGACGTTTTGACGTCATTGTTTCATTTCTTGTTCTTTAACAGTTCGCTTATCTTGTTTTGGTGAAACAGAACGACGTTGTTGGTGACCTTTTTCAGGAGAGGCTTTTTCAACAAATTTTTTTTGGGAGAGTTTGTACAGTTTTTGATAATATGTCCAAACTCTCCACATTTAAAACACGATCTCCTTTCAACAAACTTAGGAGATTCTGATTGACAACCTGATGTCGAACTTATAGACCCAAAGGTACTTGTTCCTTCATCACACCCATTTGTATGTTGAGTGTAATTGTTTTGGCTATTATGTTTTAAAATTTTGACTTGTTGAACAAAATCGGTGTTTGATTTATTTTCAAAAGTCTCCACTTTCTCAGTACCTTTTGATGCTACAAATTTAACATCATCGCTTTTCTTCTTGTACCGAGCTCCCTTTGTTTCAAACTTTGGTTGTGAAAACTTAGGCTTTTGAGCTCGTTGTTCTTGTTGTCTACCCTTAGAAGCAATTGGTTGTTTCGTTGTCGGTAATCTTTGATTTCCATATTGTTTTCTAACTTCAGATTTTCGAATAGGGTCACGCTGAGTTACGATAACTCTCGGGATCTCCTTACCCAAAAACTTACTGGTAGTATCTTCAAACACTTTATAAATCAAAGATTGATTGACGTTTTTAATTGGAAAATCTTTGTTTGAATATATTTTACCATCACCGACTAAAGTATACGACACATTCTCACTTTTAACGGTAGACACAGATTCCTTGATAGGATCTATCTCTTGTTTAGCAACAGAGTGCACAGCAGGAGTAGGAGGATCACACAGAATATGATTCTCAATGGGAATTTCTACTCCTTTCATCTTATCAAGAGATTTATCCTGATCATTCACATCTGATTCATCATCTGACGAATCATAGTCCTCAACAGTTGGAGCACTTTGTTCCGTAGATGTTAAATTTTTTGTTCGTTCAGATGAGCTAACTGAGGAACTGTCCGATTTGAACCCTAATCCTGTAGTGACCTCCTCATAATCAAGAGGTACACTTGGTTCAAAACAAGGCATTTCCTCTTCATCGGGCATTTTGGTATAGTTGTGTCTCAAGGGCGGCGGACACGACTTATACCCAACGCCTTTCACATTCCCTTTCAGTTTTGAACGTCAATGATGTGGTCAAGCACATATTGAGAGTTAGAGTAACTCTCCAATTTGAGCTTGATCGCTTCATACTCACATTTATCCATGGCTAGCTCCTTCTTTGTTTCCTCAATAATATTAATGTAGTTATTAATACCAGTTTGTTTGTTAAAAACAGTTTTAAACAATTTGGAAACACTTTTCTTTAAATTTTCAATGACTAATTTGAAATCCTTTTAGTTGCGAGCTAAGGCCATGTTTGCCTCTTTGCATTTCGACAGTTCAATAACTAGACTCTGGTTGTGACCATGAACCATTTCAGATTCATGTTTCAATTCAGCACATTCATGTTTAAGATCAGCATAATTACTACATATGATAGGAGTAGGAGTATCAGAATTTACCTGACTTGAAGAGGCTGCGACATTCACCATAAATGCAGTCTTGTAAGAGAAAGATCCGTCTTCAGAAAAGAACTTCTCCATCTCTTTCGATGCAATATCAGCCTTCTTGATCAGAACAGATTTCTGACACTTTAACTCCTCAGCTTCCATCAACAAACTATCAACATCAGAATCACTTCCCTCCTTTACATCCGATTCTGAACAATAATCTCCAATGCTCAAGCTTTCCTCATCTGAACTGCCAGTATAACCCGAGTTATCATCGCTTTCGAAGAATTCTTCCTTACGCACATGCTTGATGTGATTAATGATCTTAACATAGCATGCAGTTCCTCCTTGATCGCCACCTCCAAACTGTACAGACCAATCACAACCTTCATCGGCTTAGCTTGAACAACTAATGCACGGTTGGTGTTAGAAGGACCCGATTGGTTTGTGTTGGCGGTGTTGGTTTGGTTGTTGATAGCTACTATCCCTCTTTCCTGGTTAGCTTGATTCTGGTTGGAAGTACTTGTTTGATTCCTGAAGGGATTTTGATTTCTTTTTCTGCTCGGGCGAGTGCACTCACGCTTGAAGTGGCCCTTTTCACCGTAGTTAAAGCACGTGACAACATCTTTGTCGAACCCGTACTTCGTATCCCTTTTGCTTTCCAAACTAGTCTTCCCTGTTCTACTCATGTAGTCTTTAGCTCGTCTAACCGCGCTTGCAAAAGCCCACTTGATATCCATTAACTCCATTTCATCCCTATCAATCTGTTGAAAATCTTCATTGGTCAAATTTATGTTTCCAATATGACCTGCAACCAACCCACAATAAGCATTGACCATTGTGCTAAGAAGTTCCATGTGTTCCTTGGCAACTTCAACATTGACCTTGGGAAGGTTTGAAGTATCAAGTCTGGCGGTATTGGGGTTTTGTGGTTGAGTAAAATTGTTACCATAGAATGCTTGTTGAGGTTGAGGTGGAGGGGTAACAACTTGTGGTTTCGGGAACCAAGCGCTAGGATCAAATTGAGGTTGAGTAACTTGAGGTTGAGGTTGAGGGAAACAGGCACTAGGATCAAATTGTGGTTGAGGTGGGGGGGGGGGGTAACAACTTGTGGTTTTGGGAACCAAGCGCTAGGATCAAATTGAGTTTGAGCAACTTGAGGTTGTGGTTGCTCTGGTACAAATCCAAAGGGATTTACGTTTGTCACTTGAGGAAACGGGCTTGAATTGGACATGAACGCCGTTTGAAGTTTTGGTTGCTGACTGGAGCTTGCAACAGGATTAATCCCTCCAAAGTACATTTCTGGATTCTGAGGGGTTGAGATTCATTTTGCCTTCTGGATTTCTTCTTCATTTTTATTTTCCAGCTTTTGAACGAATTCATAGATACTGATAGTATCTAAGACACCTGTATGCTTCAATAGTTTAATAAAAGGGCTCCACTTCGGTGGTAGAGCATCAACAAACTTTGTCACCATTTCCTGTGGAGTTGCAATAACCTGGTAAGAAAACATTTCACTTATCAAATGATAAAAACGAGTTGCCATTTCATTTAAAGTTTCGTTTTCCATAAATAAAAATGCGTCAAACTCCTTTTTCAACAAGTCGTGGCGAGTCTTCCTTGTCGCCGCATTCCTTTCTCCTCTTATAACTAGGATGTGCCACAAGGCTTTTTTTGTATTACAATAAGAGAATTGATGATATATGTCTTTGTGGAGAGCTTGCGTCAAGATAGCAAACACCTTCTTTTCCAGATCGTACGCTTTCTTGTCTGCTTCAGTCATATTTGCCAATGTTGTTGGATTTGAACCTGCTTCTTCAAGAGTTGTGTTGTATGTTGTAGTGAAGCATATCCATAGCTCGGTGTTTTGCCCTAGAACGTAAGTATGAAATCGGCCTTTCCAAGATGGATAGTCATTCATATGATTTAGCTTTGGCGGTCGATTGTTGCTAACCGTTTCACTTTCGCTCATTAGCAAATTCTGAATACTTTGATTTTGATTTGCTACGCATGCCCATTGACTTGCAGAAATTATTTGTTGTGGCATCATATTCTTGATCCACGCCACTGCAGAGGTCGGATCTTGAGCCGTACTTGAGCTACTGCTCCAATCCCAAGGGCTAGTACTCATGATTGATATATGAACAATTGTACTTAATCACACAATTGAAAATAGACTGTTAAGATGGTTTTGCAAAAGCTTCTGTTTAAATATGACAAGTATGTGCGACGAAGAATTGTGTGACAAAACTTTATTCTTTGTCAAAGACAAAACACGACGAAGAATGTGATTCTTCGTTAAAGACCAAACGGCGAAGGATTGATTGTTCGACTAACACAACTTGACGAAGAAGGGATTCTTCGTCTAAAGCAACTTTGACGAAGAATGTATTGTTCGTCTAAGGGAATCTTCGTTGACAAATAGGATCACAGACAGCTGTATTAGATATTTTGCAAAACAAAACAGATCCCTTGTCCCTAACACAAGTTGGTGGCACCTTTATCAAACTAACAACTTGCTGTGACAAAACCAATCCATCATCATTTTACCAATTTGTCAAACAAATATATTTTAATGACAGACCGATAATTCAAACAAATAATGCAACTACAGATTGTGGATCAAACACAGAAAATGTATGAATATCACCAAGAACACTTTGAATATCCTGATGAACACTTTGAAGTTTCCGGCAAACTGGATGAGTTTTCCGGCACCGGACAAATTTCCGAACAAGAACTTTTGCTAAAACTTTCAATAAAAACCAAATCTTAACATACAAACATGAGTTTTAACAAGGTTTTCGTAAAAGCCAACATCAAAATACAATCCTTTCAGAGATTTTTCAGCACATTTTCAGAAAAATATATAACTTTTGATAAGAACAGTTCCTGAAAACAAAAATAACTTGTTTTAAAAACAACTATGTTTGGTTTTAAACAAGGATAAGAGCCAATGCTCTGATACCACTTGTAGGTCTGTTTTTCTCGGAGGATCAATACGGAGACCTATCCTTGTTTATCACAAACACGGTCATGAGTGCGGAATCCCCGTGACGGTGCAAACCGAACAAAGTAAATCAAGTAACACAACAGATAACCAAAGATTCACTTTAGATGAAAAGGACTACAATAACATCAAACATATACACACAATGCTTGAACAATAAACTCTCAGTTTCTCTATGCTCTCACGCCTTAACTGTTAAACATAACTAGCTATATATACTGTCCACTGGCGAACCTTGTATGCGATGAAGATATGTGTGACGAAGAATGATTCTTTGTCGCACTCTCATCATGACGAACAAGGAAGGTTCGCCAAGCATGTTTCACGACGAAGTATAAGGTTCGCCAAGAATCAAACAAGACAAAATATATCACGAAGTGTTTAAACATAAGACATAAGACAAGACTCACTATATGTAAACACTATGCACACTAGCATATGCTTAACATACATTACAAATGCATAGACAAACGTCATACCAAGTAAGATAGGAGGATATCCAACTAGGTAGACTTGACGGAACTTACAGACTCGATTACAAAAGACCGTATTACATATAACTTAAACAAGACAAAGTTACAGACACATAAATGCACCAACAGAAGCCCCGAGACGCATATGTCATGGCCTATAAATATGAGAGCCATGCACTTGAACCAAGTAGTTTCATTTTGAGAGGAGTAGATCACACTTTCTCTCCAAGAGATATGTAAACTTTTTTTATATTGAATAAATTTGTGATGACATCGTTATAATGTCAAAATTCTTACCGAATTTGTTTATCTTTATCGAAACTTCCGTCTTGAACACATTTAAACACTAATAGTTAGTTTTTATGGACCCGTTTCGTGTAATTTTGTTCATATAGGATCCTTTTCGAGGGAGTGGATGTAATGATCTTGTGGTGATGAAAGTAACTTTGAAGGATTACCAAAAAAATCGCCCGGGTGGTTTTACTCACGTTGACACATGGGAGATTTGTCAAAAGCATTCAAAATGGTCCAAAGTCCCGACGATGGGTGAAGCGTCTTGGGTGAAGCGTCTGATAGCCATTCCGACAAGAAACGAAACTCTTTAAAATCCGACAGTTACCAAACAATGACACCAGCGACACAGCGACACCAGACGACGCCTTCACTAGTAGTATCACGCACCAACGAGACGAAATCGTAAAGATAAGAAACGGGTCGAGTCATCGAGCAAAAGCTCCTTGGCTGGCGAAGTTGGGGTGTATAAAACTATCAAACAATACATGCTTAGACAGTTGGTGGAAATATATAAGGAACAAGAAAATCTATAGCCCTGTTGGATGAAGAACACGAGTTTCTGAAGAATCGGAAATTTGACTACGACTTGGAGTTTTTTTTCTTTGAATGGCGACTACGACTTGGAGTTGTTTACGAAACCGCACAACAATGTTTGAGGTAGCATGTTGCAAGTAATTCTACAACATAATTGGCGACGAAATACAACTGAGAATGTTATATGGAGAACGAAGAAAATAAGTTGTAGTTTGTTCTATTTTTTTGTTTCCCTGATCAGAATTTTTAAGGTTAATTAATTTAATTTTATGTATGTTTTACTTTATTTTAATGAAATTTTAGTGTAATGTTTAAATTATTTTTATTTAAAATGTCTTATATATTTTAATTTAAAATGGTTACTTTGTTTTTAAATGAAAAAAGAATAACGGTAGTTTAGCGTACTGGTCTTGTTTTCTGATACTTTTGATACCATGCTCATCCCTAATGTAACTATATGTTTTTATTGTTAAAATAAAATTAATAACCAAAAGCGATTAGGATAACATTAATTAAAAGAAATGTACAACTAGAAAACTCATGACTACAATAATTTAGTAGCACTTGTCATGAACCATCTAAATTTTAAGTTACAACATAAGGATTTCATTAATAAACAGATGAGTATTGCTGACGGAATGTCTAGAGCGGAATTGAAAACACTTATAAAAATAACACCTTATTTTTAAAAATTCTTTAGTTTGATGGGAGTGCATTAGCGAGAAAGATTCCTTGGTAGTTGTCAATAAAGTGGGATTGGATATCCTATGAGATTCTAACCTGTTATTTTCAGGGGATTGTTGGTGTGGGGCCAGGTTTCCATTGGCAATACCTCGTTATTCTTTTGGTAATCATGGTTAGGATTTTCGATAAGATTCCACCCATGTGTTTCAAGAGATTGTCATGGTAGGGCGAATACCAACAGTCTGTCCGTCACTGCTTTCGACTATAAACACCAATGGATCTCTCATCTAAAAGTGATCTCTTTTTTTTTTCATTTCTATAATCAAGAGAAAGATCGTGATCCAACTGATTAAGAGAAAGAAAAAGAAGTATGTATTTGTGCTCATTAGTAAAACCTTCTGAACTTACTTATATGGGATAATGTGTGTTCACTCTAATAATAAGATAAATGGTGATCATTACAATATTAGAGAGAAGATAGAGCGTTGTTCACTACCAAGATTTATGACATGATGTTGGTGCTCACTACTAAACTTAGTGAGACAAGAAGAAGTGATCACAATTAAGTTAGTGAGATGTCGTGATGGTGATCCATCTACTTAGAGAGACAATTTTAGTGGATTCAAACTATTGGTTGAAAATCCAGGAATGGACGAAAACTGGATTCGTTAACATCTACGTGAATGACTATACATCCGATATCATCCTTTCCCTTTTATGTTCCTGTCAGAATTTCAAGGATTAAACCAAACAAAAAGTAAAGTGCAGATTTATTCAAAGACTTCTTTCTTAAATCAGGACAAAGAGCATCAGTCAGCCATCACAGATTGAGATTGACTACGAATCAAAAGAATAATAGTAAATAAAGAACCTCATGAATGAACGTGTGAGAGAAGATGAACAGGAACAAATGTGTTCTAGAAGGAGAAGTAAGTGGCGGTGTGTCTCAATCCCAAGGCAGCACCCATTCTTATATAGTAGACCAACCACGAAACCCTTAGCCTTTTAACTCTGCCCACTTGAACATAAGCCTTTAAATGCAACCCAGCAAGGAGAAACCTATCCCAGCAAGAAGAGACCAAACCTCAACATAAAACATATAAAACATAGGATTAGAACATTTAAACTGTGACAAAATATATATAAGGTATTTTAACACCCCACCCCCCCCCCCTCAATTTGAATGTTTAAAAAGGTTTGTGAGACCTAGGTACTTACACATTTCGTCATTATGTCTTGGTAAACATATCTGCAAGCTGGAACTCAGATTTTATACTAGTTGTTTTTATGACACCTACAGCTATCTTCTCTCGCAGGAAGAATAAATCAACTTCAAAGTGTTTTGTTTTGTCATGAAACACCGGTTTTTGCAGCTATTGAAATGGCTGCACTATTGTCACATCTCAGGGTCATCGGGAGGTCTACTTTAAATCCCAGTTCTCCTAGAATATTTATTAACCATAATATTTCGCATGAGGCACTGCACATGGATATGTATTCTGCTTCAGCAGATGAACGGGAAACCACACATTGTTTCTTGCTTTTCCAAGAAACTAAGGAGTTTCCAAGAAAGATACAGAACCCTGTGACATACCTTCTGCTATCAACACATTTATCCCAATCGGAATCAGCATAGGAGGCAATTGAAACGAATCACTTTGTTTAAACATGATACCACAACTGGGAGCTTTTTTTAAATATCTCAGCAGCCTAAACGCAATCTGAGAGTGTGCTTCGGTTGGTTGGTTTATGCATGTATTGAGACAGATAATGAACGGCGTAGGTAATGTCAGGACGAGTGTGAGATAGGTAAATAAGTTTGCCTACGAGTTTTTGGTATTCAGTGACACGCACACCTTTTAATTCTTCATTTTTACTCAGTTTTTGTTAAAATATAGTTTTGCTCTATGGGACAGTTGACATGCTTATATTCGCTCATCCCATATTCGTTTAAAAGATCCATACAATATTTTGTTTGAGAGAGACAAATTCCATCATTATTTTTAATGACTTCAATAGCAAGAAATATTTGAGTAAGCCAAGATCTTTGATTTGAAATTCCTTCTTTAATAGGGATTTGAATTTATCAATTTTAACAGGATTATTTCCAGTCAACATAATATCATCCACATAGACCAACGAAAAAAAAAAAACACTGAGTTATCAGATTTAATGAACATAGAGTGATCACACTTAGATTGAACAAAACCAATCTTAACAAGAACTTGAACAAGTTTTTTATTCCACATACGAGGAGCTTGTTTTAAGCCATACAGGGACCTTCTTAGTTTAGAAACTTTGTTTCTATTGTCCACATTAAAACCATCAGGAAGATTCAAATAAACCTCTTCTTTTAGATTGCCATAAAGAAAAGCATTATTGACATCAAGTTGATAAATGGGCCAGTTATTTTGCACAGAGAGACTGATGATGCATCTGACTGTGACCATATTGAAAACAGGAGAAAAGGTCTCCTCAAAATCTATGCCCTCAACTTGACTAAAACCTTTGGAAACTAGCCTAGCTTTAAACCTATCAATCTCACCATTTGATTTACATTCAACTTCGTATACCCATTTGCACCTAATAGGTTTCTTCCTGTTAGGAAAATCAACTACATCCCAAGTATCATTACTATATAAGGCAGAAAGTTCATCATTTATAGCATCCAACCACCTTTTATCTTTATATGCTTCTCTATAATTGGAAGGTTCAACAATTTTATTCAGGTTCACAGCAAAACACACATTATCACTAGACAAATTTGCATAGCTAACAAGTTTATCATAACTGTATCTAGCATTACCAACAATAAAGTCATTAAACCTTTTAGGGGCAGAAATATGTGTAGAGGATTTTCTAAGATTAGGTTGGTTACCCTCAGGAAGGACTGATTCATCATTTGTACCACTAGACTCAATCCTCACAGACTCACTTTGAGACTCACTATGATACTGAACATTAGCCATGTCATCATTTGTATCAGCAACATCAACTGGCTCATTAGAGCTACTGTGTTGCTGTCTTAGGTATAGAATCAGTAGTCTCCTTCTCTTTATCATCGGGATTTATATCACTTGAAAATTCATAAACATCAAAAAAGTTTGAATGATTTTAAAGATTTGTTTTGTCCAGATCAGATTCAGAAAACAGCTTGGTTTTAAAGGGAAAGAGAGTTTCATAAAAACTGACATATCTTGAGAAGGAGAATGTCCTTTGATCTAAACTCCAACCTTTGTATCCCTTTTTAAATTTGAGTATCCCATAAAAACACATCCTTCAGCTCATTCCTCAAGTTTATCAGTATTATTTAAAACAGTAAAATAACGTAGACATCCAAAAACTTTCAAGTGATCAAAAGAAGGTTTAAAACCATAAAGCAACTCATTAGGTGTTCTACCACCTATCACAGAAGAGGGAGTCCTGTTAATAAAAAAGGCAGCAGTAAGAATACATTCAGACCAGAATCTTAACCTTAGCGGAACACCAGATTGAAACAATAAAGCTCTTGTCACATTCAGAAGCTGCCTATGTTTTCTTTCAACAATCCCATTTTGTTGAGGAGTGTAGGTACAAGATGTTTGATGAATTATTCCATGAGTTTTAACAAAGTTTTCCATTTGAGAGTTTATGAATTCAGACCCATTATAACTTCTAAAACTTTTGATATTAGTTTCAAATTGAGTTTTGACCAAATCATAAAAGTTTTTAATGTTGTCAAACACTTCAGTTTTAGACTTCATTAGATAAACCCAAACTGACCTGGAATAATCATCCATAATGGTAAGAAAAAATTTATACCCATCCAAATTTGGTCATTTATAAGGAGCCCAAACATCTAGATGAACTAAGTCACCAACTCTTTTAGACTTATGGTCACTTAAGGGAAAAGGAATTCTGTGTTGTTTAGCCTTGTGACACGTGTCACAAGGTTCAGTTTAGCAAGTTTCATTTTTAAGATTTAGAGCATGTAGGACTTAATCTGAGGGATGACCAAGTCTGGAATGCCAGAGCTTCATTGTTGCAGCCTTATTAAAAACAAGCAAAAACAAGATTACTAGAATTACCATAGAAATAGAGACCATCCGTTTGCCTACTAATCACCAGGTTTTTCCTTAAGGACACATCCTGAATATAACAATTATGTTCATCAAACACTACCTTAAGCTTGTTATCTTTATCAAGTTTGTGGACAGAAATAAGATTCACACAATATTCAGGAACAACAAACACATCTTTTAAAATCACATCTTCAGATAGTTTAAAACATCCTCTTTGTTTAACTTTAGCATATGTCCCATTTGGATGTTTGACAGAAATATCATATTCCGACACATCTACCAAGTTAAACATGTTATCATTACTCATGACCATGTGCTGATTAGCACCAGAATCAACAATCCACTTTAGTCTATTTTGATGGAAGAAACTAGAATTAAAACAATAAATGTTTTTATAAGATTCTAGGGATGAAAAAGCACTATAACACTTACCACTCATATTAGATTTGTGTAAGTCTTCCAACTTATTTCATTCAATAGACCTAGCAGCTTGGAAAATTGATCACCAGTTAAAGCATTCAAAGAGGTACCAACAAATTGGTTATTCACATTATTAGCAACATAGTTATTAGCAGACACATTTGTTTGACCACTGAGAATTGTTTTGATTTGGTTTATTTATGTAATTGGAAGGATAACCATGAAGTTCAAAACATTTTTCAATCACATGACCAATCCTATTGTAGTGAGTACATTTTAGATTGGGATTAGATCCTTTGTTAAAACATTTTTTATTGTCACTATATTGTGTTGCTTGACAAAACCAACATTAGGGACTTTTGAAGATTTATTTGAATCCCTGTGTGATTGTTCTCTAGAAATGATGGAAAAAGCAGTTTTAACAGTAGGTAAAGGATCCCTTGTTAATAGGTTTGTCCTAACAGATTGATAAACATCATCTAATCCCATTAGAAACTGCACAAGTTAGATCAGTTGACTGAATTCATTGTCTTTAGTAGAAGCAGTACAAGTACAAGAAGGTAACTGAACCATGGCATCAAATTGTTTCCACATAGTATTGAGTCTATGATAATATTCAGAAACAATAGTTCCATTTTGACTTACTGAATTAATTTTTTGATATAACCCAAACACAACCGACCCATCAACCTTGTCATAGGTGTCTTTTAAATCACTCCAAACTTCACTAGCTAGCCTAGAATAAACTTGGCCAGCATATAGTTCTTCAGAAACAGAGTTGAGGAACCAAGTTAAGACCACCGAATTGCATCTATCCCATTGACTGGCTAGAACATCATCTTTAGTTGATTTGGTACAAGTACCATCAATAAACCCTAACTTATTCTTAGCCATTAAAGCAAGTTTCATAGCATTCGACCAAACCACATAGTTTTCAGTTCCTTTTAGTTTGATATTGACAATAGTGAGACTACTAGAATCACTGGCATATAGATATAACGGATCACTCGCATCCAATTTACTAACTAATGTAAAAGAGGGTTCACCTTGGTCATCTTTATCAGTCATTTTAGCAAGTAATCACAGCAAAACAGGTAATCACAGTAAAGCAAAGGTATGCACAACACAGAGACAACTAATAGCAATAGAGCAGAGAGTCAAAGATAAATACACCGGCAATCAATATATCAAAGAATAACTCAGGCACAGACAGATAACACAACAGAAAGTAACAGAGATCGGTCATGGTAAAACAAAAAACAGCGAAGCCTGAACAGTGGTCCGATCAGAGGTACGTCACTCAATGGTGCCTCCGCATACAATATTCAAGGAGATTTTGACACAAAAACAGTAATGCAATAGAGTGGACCCTCTCTGTATCCCAAAATCAAACCGGTCTCACCTAAAACCCGGTATCAAAATGCCTAGACACAACAATAGTGATGCAAGACAGTAAAAAAAATGAAGGAAAGGGATAGAACGATCTCACAGTGGGTGCGTGTAATTTCCAGCGAATCAAGGCTTGTAACCTTCACTTAGGGTTACAGGCACTTGATCAGAAGACAGAAAACGAGTTCTGTTGGTTTGCCCTAAAAGGGACCAACGAGAAATGTCACACCCCCAAAATACCACCTAGGGAATGTCCCTGTTAGGCGTGTGACGTACCAACAACGAGCCACTAATTACATGGAACCTATTTAAGTTTATGAATAAAATCCCCAGTTATTATAAAAAAAATGTCATCAGCAAGTTTAATGAAAACCAGCACGTTCAGCGGAAGCAAATAGTAAACCAAAGTTAAATTGTTTCAAAACCAATGTATAGTGTCAAGTATTCAATCACATGAATCTCTCTAGTCGACCCACAACCACTCCAGCTACTCCAGACAGCAAGTTCCCAAATCCAAGATATCTAACGACCTGCGAGCATGCAACAAGTGTATCAGACAACGCTGTTGAGTTCATAGTTTTACGAAAACGTTGGTTACCAAGTGTTTAGGTAATCCATTGGATTTAAATCCGAAAGTAATGTTGATAATACCCCGAATACAAGACGACTCTTGATTATTTTTCACTTTCTCCAATGCTCCTACCAAAGCATTGGTCATGACTAGGTCATTAGTTCAACACCTGTCCTCCCAGGTACGGGGTGAGGTTGCCAAACCTAAGTAGCGCTACTAACTAATACCATGTTACCTCCCCGGTAACCAAACAACACGGAGGGACTTTAAAGGTGATAGGAAGAGTATATTATCCAACATTCCCGTTTTTACCCAAAAGACTTATCCCTCCCCGGGATACCTACTGACTGCCCCAACCACCGGGACGCATGCTCAAGAGATGAACTCACCTTTGGTTTGCTCGGCAAGATTAACTACTTGCTTATCAGTGGATCAAACACGTCCTAGCATGAGTACCAATACCAATTAGTTTTTAAGTTTACTTACACGTTGTTCACATTTACACACGTAGTACACATTCATTAACAGACATGATGTATCACATAATCGTGCATGAATTCCATCACTTAAAGTATGTTCGCATACCAGGTGCTACACATATAAAGTTACACTTTGCATACCACATTTCAATATTTTTAATAACATCTCACTTCCAACATACAACACTGTATGATTTCATGTACCACCCGTGGCCCTTAAACCCGACGTGCGAGACCTAAGTCCAAACCCGTCTCGGCCTGCAAACCATGTGGGGTTTCTATTTAATCCTCCTGGCCCACCCAGACCGGCCCAACATGCTTAATTTAATATGCGTGAGGGTGTGTGTTTGTGGCCCAAATTAATAAACCACTTCTTGAACCCATCATTTTATCTTAACAATTCAGTTCATTTACTTAAATCCGAGTGACATGTGGTCCGGCCCACCATGGTTACCCAACTTGCAGCACATAATTACCCAATGATCATCAATGATTACACAAAATCATAGTGCCGTTTTCTTTAACATCATACCATCATAAATTACTATTTAGATTATCATATATATCAACCAACATTAATGGAGTTTAGCATTAACAAACGTCATTTAAACATAACATTCACACCCTACACTAATCATGAAAGTGTAACATACTATCGCGGATTACTAATTAACATTACTAGCAATTTCCTTCTATAAAATCAGATCATAATCAAAGACTAATCGTGTGTGTAAATCCCTAGTATCAAGCCATAATATTACGAAACCAATTATCACGAAAAACATACGCCCGAATATAATACGATCATGCACTCATCGTAGGATCATGTTTAGCCTACACACCCCCACATAATCACAGCGCCTAAAGTTCATGCATACATATCAACACATCTCTCATACTATCAATACCAATCAAAAGAGACCCTCATGCAATCAATATTAGCCAAAAGAGGTTTACCTGAGATGATCTATTGGAAAGGAAGGGGGTCGTCTACCGTCACAGGGCTAGCGAAGGATGTTGGGTTAGTGTTCTTGAGGTTGAGAGATATTTAGTAGGTTACGTATACATCTAAATATAATGCTAAAAAACTAACAAGTGGGCAGCTTGTGATAATACTATTGGGCTACATGGATTGGACCACATTAATCCAAATGTGCAAGGTTGGGCTCGGGTAACCTTGATCCGAAATGGGTTATTTAAAATGTGAATATGTAGCCCGCTACATATTCGGCCCAAGGTATCAATACGTTACTAAACCGAATCACTTTGTTCACAGCTTTGCACTCACAAGGTTGACACAACTACAAATATTCTACCATGCATGATTAATTGTCTGTTAATTCACATTATTCAAAATACCAATTGATAATCCATCATATAATATCATGCCTTAGAAACCATTATACAATAACAACACCTAACAAATTATCATGTAATAGCAAGTCTTTAGCAATTGTTACACAAGATCAGTTACGGACCACTTACCCTAATTCAAACCGTGTAGTTAATTCCTTTTGCATGAAAAAGCACAATACATGAAGAAGCACAACACAAGTAACATTCAAGAACTTCTAACTAATGCGTTAACACACTAACCGCGATAGAGGATACACAATATAGGAGGCTTCGATGAAGGGGGGGTCTGCTTGCCGCACGCAATCTAGAGGAGGGTAGGGTTTGTTGTGATGTTGTGACTAATAAAAAACAAACAGAATTACATGCCATATCTAAAGATATACATAATCCATGAATGGCGGGTTCAAGTGGTGTGGGCCGAACTTAAGTGAGTGTAGGGCCGAGATAAAAGAACTAAGGTGTGTGTCCTATCTTTGTGTGCGACCCTAACCGAGCCATTGGCCCAACAGAAAACCCGACATACGTACAAGCATACTCGAATACGTTACACGTTGAACACGTTTATAAAAGTTACGAGCGTTTAATAGAATATTATAGTACGGAACATGTAACACATAGGAGAGAATTAACGAGGAGTTAAGATCACAAGCTTAAACATTACAAACCTTGAAAGTTCAGGTTGTCACATCATCCCCAACTTGAGAGAAATTTCGTCCCGAAATTTGACAAGTAAGCACCAAGATGTGAAGTGATAAACCAAGATTGTTGTAGGTTTTTTCCTCAGGTACCACATCATCCCCAATTTGAAATGGAATTTCGTCCCAGTAGTACCAGAATTAGATTGGTTATTAGGAAAGAGTCGAGGATATTTGAGCTTCATCTGATCCTCGCGCTCCCACGTGAACTCCGGTCCACGTCTTGAGTTCCAACGAACACTCACGATTGGAATTCGACTAAGTTAATGAGCCTTGACTTCCTGGTCCATGTGTTCGATAAATTCCTCTGGTAAAAGTATCGCACGTGTTTCATCAGACAACCACTACCTTAGATCCGAAACATAAATGACATCGTACGTTACCCGATTCGTCGGATAACTCGAGTTTGTAGGTTACGCTACCGATTCTTCCCAGACTGCTGAATGGTCCGTCGTGACGTCAGTTAAGCTCGCTATGCTTCCCAAGCATTCCACACCCTCCCAGGGTGAGACTTTCAACACGATACGATCGCCTATAGCGATCTTCCAGCGTTTCCCAAGTTTATCACCTTTCCTGAAGGTCACGCGCTGCCGCCAATGGACTCCCGATCCAAACAACCTTCCCAAGAGTTTCGAGTACCAGTCCTGGACCAGTAATTAAGTTGTCAACCATCGTAGTCTAACAAGAAGGTTGGCATTATTGTCTATGTAATGCCTCAACAGAGCTGTCTGGTTACCAAGATGATAACTACCGCAGTAGTACCCAACCATAGGTAAGAATCCTTCCAATTTGCACCAAAGCCAGTCACACATATGCTCACAGCATGTCTTCGAGTGCCAGGAGAGTTCGTTTTCTCTGATTGTTTGCCCATCGGCGATAAGCAATGCTCCGGTCCTGATGTGAGCCTAGGGTGTTGTGTATTGCTTGACATAAATCATGCATAGATCAAATTCAGAGATAGCAGGAGTTGGCACCTCGTACCTAAAAGCCGCCTCTCTCAGAGGAACATTCACAACTGTAAAGACTCGTCAGCTTTCTTGATTGCAAGAAAGTGTGCTGGTAACGCGTGTCCATCAACGATCATCCAGGTGATAATGTTTCTGTTTCGAGTTGTAAGTAGACCAGTGATAAAATCCGTGGCAGTCTGTTCCCATTTCCATATATGCGTTTCTGGTTGCTAAAATCCCACCTTGACTTTCCCACAAGTCAAACATCGTTCTCATGCGTTGCTATGTGGGCCTTCAGGCCCGGTCATCCGTACATGGTCTTCAGGTTTTAATTCATCCTATCAAAACTCAAATGAATAGGATATCGAAACCCATGTGCTTTGCCCGCACCAGTTCCCTAAGGTTGCTGTATAGTGAGGTCCATATTCATTCCATCAAGTGGTGTGGGCCGAACTTAAGTGAGTGTAGGGCCGAGATAAAAGAACTAAGGTGTGTGTCCTATATTTGTGTGCGGCCCTAACCGAGCCATTGGCCCAACAGAAAACCCGACACACGTACAAGCATACTCGAATATGTTACACGTTGAACACGTTTATAAAAGTTATAAGCGTTTAATAGAATATTATAGTACGGAACATGTAACACATAGGAGAGAATTAACAAGGAGTTAAGATCACAAGCTTAAATGTTACAAACCTCGAAAGTTCAGGTTGTCACAAGAAACTTCCTCAAGAAGATCAGATGAATAACCCTAAGAAATTAAGGTTTCGCACCTCCAACAATGGCACAGCCACCACAAAGAAGAAGGAGCCGAAAAACCTAAAGTCAGCAGGCCTCCGGACCACCACGACTTCAAGAAATAAGAACCACCATAGCAACCCTTCGATCAACGTCCTTGGACTGATTCTCAGAGAAACAAGCAATGGAGAGTGAAGCGGAAGATCACCAGAGCACCGATTTAACCTTGGAACTCTGATACCATGTCAGAACTTCAAGGATTAAACCAAACAAAAAGTACAGTGCAAATTTATTCAAAGACTTCTTTCTCAAATCAGTACAAAGAGCATCATCCAATCATCACAGATTGACTTGACTAATCAAAAGATTAACAGTAAATAAACAACCTCACGAATGAACGTGTGAGAGAAAATGAGCAGGAACAAATGTGTTCGAGAAGGAGAAGTGAGAGGCGGTGTGTCTCAATCCCAAGGCAGCACCAATTCTTATAATAATCATCATGGGGAGAAAATATATGTTGCACTCTTTTCCATTAGCTATGGTTTGTCCCCCTTATTAGTTTCCCCCCAAACGGTACGTGTTTAATGAGAAATCATATCATCTCCAAACAATTGTTATTCAAAAGAAAATTTTGAATTCAATATAACCAAAAGCTTCATGTTTTATCCAAAAGAAAAATTGTACTCCAATTGTTATGTGCAGGTAAATTAAGACAATTTCATGTATAAATATCTATTATGATATTTATATAAATACACGATATTTTAAAATGAGGATCTAAAAAAATTGGAGGGTCCAAAACTAGGGTTTACTTTTTTATAAAGTAGACAACCCTGTATAAGACGACTATGCAGTTATCAAACTAGGAAATAATAATAGGTGTGCGTTTACCTGTCTCAACAAAAATAGCGGGAGTCATTGAGCCGTTTGAGAGCTACAAGCCTGGCATATGAAAAACAAACTAAGATAATCTAAACACATACAAAAAAAAAAAACAAAAAAAAAATTTGAAGTATCTTCTACTTTTTATAAAATACAAATTTTACATATCAAAAGATTTTGGGTGGCAAAATATATAAATCACATTATTAACTAAAAATCACACCTTAATATTATAATTTTGTTTTAATCCTTATAAGATTTGATAAAACTATATTTTTTAATTTTTAATTTTACAACATGGTTTGATTATCCTTTTTTTGCGATTTCGCCTTTGCCTTTCTCAAGTAGTTCGAGTGGATTTGGATTTTACCTTTCTCAATTGAGCCCTTGAAAAGTCATGAACAATCAACATGCTATAGTCTGCTCCTAAATGATTAGCCAGATCCATTTGTGATGTGAAATCGGTGAATAACACCAAACCTAACATTTATAACCTATAAAACAAGCACAAAACACAAAATCCTCATAACTACACGTGAAATAAGGAACAAAAAAATCCTCATAACTACAAGAAATTATGTGTTACAAATTCTTCTTCATTTGTTTATAGATCTATTTGTTGGTGCATCCAGTGTCTGTTAACTACGTCTTAATCGAGTCTTATGTCTAGATAGGATAAACGAACATACAACAGGGTTAAATTAGGGTTTTATATGTAAAATGTGTGTGATTCCGCTTGAACTTGTTTCAAGCGAAATCAGGATAGTTTGTTATTCCGCTTCAACCACTAACTTGGTCATTCCGCTTGAGCCGGTTGGAGTGAAATCAGTTTTTCGCTTGAACTGGTTCAAGCGGAATCAACCCTCCTATATATATGTGAGTGGTGTGTTCATTTGGAGCGGAATTAAAGATTGTATTCTGAGCCGAGGTGTTGTCCATGTGTCATTTGAACGTGTAAAAGCTCAGGATTAATCAGTAAAGTAAAGGATTGAAAGGAAACAAGCTGTTTGACATTGTTTGCATTGATTCCGCCTTTGTAAATGATGATGAACTACTCAACTTGACTGTTTAGGGTCACGAAACCAGTCCTACAAGTGGTATTAGAGCTCAGGACGAGGAGTTCATACCAATTCAACTTGATTTCACCGGATTCTCTCACTTCTGCACCTTCTTTTCTGATTTGAACAAGTTTTAATGGTTGAAATGGCCTAATTTTCACATATATCTTGTAAAACATAGTGTTAACAAACCCTACAAAGAATCAGATCAAAATTCGAATTAAAACTTGTAAAAATGGCCTAAAAACCATATTCCGCTTGAACGAGTAACCAAGGTATTCCGCTCGAAACAACATTTTCCGCATGAAAAATCAGTGTAATTCCAAGCGGAATTACATATATTGGCATATTTCGCTTGAAAGATATAATCTGATTCCGCTTGAATCAGATTTCGCTTGAAAACTATTGTTTTGATTTCGCTTGAAAACAGGTCTCGCTTGAAAGTTCAAGCGAAATAAGAGGTTTCGCTTGAAAAAGTCTTATTCCGCTTGAGAAGCTATTTCGCTTTAAAAGCTGATTCCGCTTGAATTTGTTGTTTTTCAAAATCAAAATTTTTCTAAGTGTTTGTTGATCGTTTCAGGTACTTGGAAATGGATGATTTGTTCATGAATCCATTCAGTGATGTGTTTGCTTATACCAGTGGTTCGGGAGATGGCACAACGAACAACATGAATGAAACTACACCATCACCGAATGCGAAGAAGATTCTTTCTGATGCACGTAGAAAGTGCTTATGGTACATACAACAAGCCTCCTAAACTGTTGGCAATCGAAGATTATAATCGGTGGGCTACAAGATTTAAGGAGTGGCTTAAAGCATTCGCATTTCCAAGCTGGAAAAGTTTAAAGAATGGTTATACTTCAGGAGAACGTGTTGGAAAAAGTTTGACAGATACTGATGATGTTGAAAGATACGTTGCTGAACAAAAATGCATAGCGTTGATTCATCAGTCAGTCAGAGATGATATAATTTCATTGAATTGATCGAGTATGCAAATTCGAAAGATCTTTGGGAAAAGTTGAGAGTTAAATGTGTAGGTAGTGCTGAGATTGTGAAAAACAAAAAGAAACTGTTGCGTAAAGAGTTTGATTTATTTGGTTGTATGAAGAATGAATCTGTTTGTAAAATGATCGAGAGATTTGGGCATCTGAAGATGGAGCTGGCTAGGCATGGAATCACTTATACTCAGGAGGAGTTGGTCGACAAGTTGTTTGATTCGTTGCCGAATGATCAAGATTGGCAATACTTTGCCTTAATGTTGAAGAACACCATCAAGCCGCCAGAAGTGTTGACTGTGGATTTACTGATCGAAAGACTAGAAAGCCACGAGTTGGAGATAAAGAAATCTAAAGTCAATAATTCAGTCTATCAGCAGAATGTGGAGCTGTACTGCAGAGTAAATCTACCAAAGACTGGGTCTCCAAGAACAGCGTTTTCTGCAGAAAGTTCAAATACTGTGAATCATGAAACACCTCATAGTGGTTTCCACAGTGGATCTTCTTCAACACCTTCAAACCAATCTGCATCAAAGAACTTATTTCAATGCAACATCGCTGCAGATTTGAAGAATGGTCAAAATTTTAGCGAAGAATCTGCAAAGCAGCATATGGTTTTCTTAGCATCTGTGCTTGAATTGTATGAGAGCCTTGTAGCAGGCAAGATAGACAACACCAACCTAACAAAGGAAGACTACGATCAAATAGATCCTGAGGAGATGGAATTGATCGACATAAGGTGGTGTATGGCTAGTGCAGTTCGACGGGCACAGCGTTTCATGGAGATTACAGGAAGAAAGTCTATTGGTGGACCTTCTACCAAGTTAGGCTTTGACAAATCAAAAGTGACTTGTTTCAAGTGTAAACAGAAAGGTCATTTTAAAAGAGAGTGCCAAAATGCTTATGCTGATGATTCTGAAAATCCGTTCAGAGTAGATTACTACAAGAAGGCAATTTATCATCAGAACAAGGCTGAATCCCCCAGGATGAAGCAGATTGAAGACAAAGAAAAATCCAGAGCTCTTGCCATCATTGATGCCGATGAAGGTTTTGACTGGAGCGAGCTGCTACCTGAGGAAGACGCAGTAGGTTATGCGTTTGTTGCAAAAGAAGAAGTCAAATCGTTCAGAGACATCAGAACAGAAGCAGATAAAGAAATGATAGACGACAGAGAGCTGAATGGAAAATGATGAGACTTTCTCGTGTACATACTGAAGCAAATAGAGCAAAAAGATGGGACGCAGATAGATAATGTTACCTTGATCCTGAAGGAAACATTTCTATTGATCCAAAGACTCTTAGTCTTGAAGCTATGACTGCGGAGTTTGCTGAACTTGAAGAGTCTCAACAGAGAGAACGGTGGGGAGGAGGAGAAGAGAAAGAGAAAGAGAAAGAAAAAGAGCAGGAGCAAAAGCCAAAGAAGATAGATGAAGGAATCATTGATACTTCACTGGAGTTGAACGCTAAAAACTTTGGAAAGATGGCTGACAAGGTGCTGGCTGCTAAAGCACTTGAGGTAGACTCTAAGTCTATATCTGAGTCTAAAAGCCAGGTCAGTTCAAATGCGTCATCAAGTGAGACAGGCAAAAAAGTCAAAGGTGACAGTGACTGCAAACATTGCATGAAAAACTGCAAAGTTTGTAGTACACAAGATTACCTCAAAAATACGAAGGTTAATGATCTGACAAAAAGAGTCAGAAAGGTTGAAGATTAGATTCTTGATCGTGACAAAATGCTTAAATTTTCAAATGATCAAGTTAAAAAGTTGACTGAGAAAATTGACAATGATAAAACTGAAGAAGAAAGAATTAGGAAAGAGAATGAAAAACTAATTCATGAAAATCGTCAACTCTCAGAAAATTTTAACAAGTTAAAACAAACAATTCAAGATTCTGATGAACGAAACGGTAAAACAAGAAAAGAAAATGAGCATTTAACTGTGGTTCTTAGACACAAAGAAGAACAAATCAACAAGCAACTGGATGAGATTGCTAAGTTGAAGCTTCAATTTGAAGAAGCTAAGATTGAAAATGAGCGCATCAATCTAAAATTGACCAGTTACAACTCCGCAAGCTTTGTTTTGCAACACATTGTTCGCAAACCTATCGGGAAAAACAAAGCAGCGAAGATGTATTCTCTGATGGAACAGGGGTGGGGTATCATTAAGTTCCACCACCAGTTTTGAACAATTATTTAAAGAAAAAATCAGGGTTGGTTAATGATGATGATGAAAATGAGGTGAAACTTCTAGACACGATAGATGTCACGTTCACTTCATCTTCCGATGAGGATAGTTTCCAAACTGATGTTGTAAAAAGTGTGGTTGAGAATGTTTTAAAACCAGAAAGTGACACTACTGAGGAAGATGAATGTTTCTTGGACAAATACATTCCAAAACCAAAGTCCAAGAACAACTTAAATGAAGGACCAAATCTTGTTATGTACAAGATGTTGGGTTCGGATAAGTTGTTTTCGGATTCTGAGTTTCCACTGGAGAATGTAAATGTTGCTAAATTGACAAATTTGTTCAAATTGATTGAAGTTGATCTGTTAGAAGTGAACATTTTAAATCACACAAAAAGACAAATGAGTTTTGAAAAAGATAAAGCTTACTACAAGAAGCCAGTTGTTCCACCACGTTTTTACAATAACAATCAAAACAAATGGTCGGGTGGATATCAGGGTGGTAAGACTTATCAGAAAAGGAATGTTCAAAACAGAAGGTTTGTTGAGAAGAAAGTGTTTGTGAACAGTTCAAGTTCACTTTTTGATGAAGAATCTAAAATCTTTTCAAAATCAAACAAAGAATTCTTTGAGAAGAAGGCTTCACAGCCTCAGTCTGAAGGCACAAGTCGAGTAGTTGACACTCGAACATGCTTCAAATGCAATCAAGTTGGACATATTGCACGAAAGTGTACCAACTTGAAGCCTAAGACTGAAGTTGTGAAGACTCAGAAAAAGAAAGATGATGTGAAAGGAAAAGCTCCTTTGGTTGTTGAGAAAAATGTTTTGGAAAATGAAAACATCAAAGTCAAAACTGAACCTGCTAAAAAGATGGTAACTAAAAATGATAAATTTTATAAGCGGGTTGCATCAGCTAAACAAACATGGAAGCCAAAAGTGATTGATAAGAAATCAAGTGTTCCAAAACCAAAGGTTTCTGAGACCGAAAAACAATCATCTTCTACCACACCGGTAAAGATGAATGTTCCTTTGGATTATCATGTGAAACTTGAGAAAGAAATGCAAGAATCTGAGAAGAAAGATGTTCAAAAGAAAGACAAACCATATGGTCAACCTCAAAAAGATGAGTTTTTTCTTATATAAAAAGGTTGAGGTTGGATCTGAAGAAAGCCTAAAAATGAATGATAAAAATTTTCCGCCACTTTACACTACAAAATCTCACATCAAAGTTGAGTTACCTGAGTCAAAACAGGTTTGGGTAGCATCCAAATATAACTAAGTGTTTGTGGTTTGTGCATGAGCTTCCGAGATCCGTTTCGCGATGGATTATGGATAGTGGAGCTTCTCGGCACATGACAGGGAAGACAGCTTTGCTGTATGATGTTAGAAATTTCAATGGAGGTTATGTAGGGTTCGAAGGAAATCAAGGTGGTAGGATTATTGGTAAAGGAACGTTATCCAATGGGATTGTGACGTTTGAAAGAGTTAATTACATTGCTGAGCTAGAGAATAATCTGTTGAGTATCTCACTGATTTGTGACAGGATGTATACCACTCACTTCACTGACAAAGAATGTTTGAACTTGAAGCCAGGATTTGTTATCCCTAAAGAATTGATTATCATGAGGGCACCAAGAGTCAATGATTTGTACGTGTTGGACATGAGTGTAGCTACTACAACCACGGGTCAGGCTCATTGTTTTGTGTCTAAAGCAACAGAGAAAGAATCACAACTGTGGCATAGAAAGATGGGCCACATTCACCTACAAAAAATGAATCACCTGGTGCATAACGAATTAGTTTTGGGTGTTCATGTGAAAGGTTTTCATCTAGAAGGGGAGTGCATTAGCTGCATCTAAGGTAAGCAGAAGAAGAAGTCACACCCTAAAAAGCAAGTCAATTCAGTTTCAAGACCTCTGGAGAGACTTCACATGGATTTGTTTGGTCCTGTGAATGTCAAAAGTATTACAGGAGATTACTACTGTCTTGTGGTTACTAATGATTATTCCAGATTTTTGTGGGTATCATTCTTGAAATCAAAAGATGAAACTTATGACAGTTTGATGGCGTTGTTCAAAAAAATTGAAAATCTGTACCAAAGGCGTATCAAAAGAATCAGAAGTGATAATGGTACTGAATTCAAGAACAACAAGATGGAAGAATTTTGTGATGAAAGAGGTATATTGCATGAGTTTAGTGCTCCTTACACTTCGCAGCAGAATGGAGTCGCAGAACGCAAAAACAGGACACTAATCGAAACGGCTAGAACAATGCTTGCTGAATCAAAGCTTCCGATAAATTTTTGGGCAGAAGCTGTTTCCGCCGCATGCTATACGCTCAACAGAGTTCTCACTGTCAAGAAGTTCAACAAAACGTGCTTTGAGTTGATCAATAACCGCAAAGCTAATCTGAAGTATCTTGAACCGTTTGGGTCACCCTGTACTGTTCTAGAGCCTTTTGGAAAGTTTGGTCTGAAGAGTGTTGAGGGAATATTCATTGGCTATGCAAGTCCTCTATGACGTATCTTCGTTCCAAGTGAGAAGCGGATTATTGAAGCTCCAAATGTTGAATGTCAAGGTAATACAATGCCGCCGCAGAATCCTAGAGATTCATGGCGTTATCATTACGAGACTTTGTGGGATTCATTTGACGTAATGGAAGAACAAGAAGAAGAAGAAGATTTCTTTGATGAGATGGATATTCTGAGGGAGACTTTGTGGGATTCGTTTGACGTAATCAGGAGAAAGGTTCCCAGCTGAGTATTCTACACGACCACGGCAAACTTTGAATGATGTTGAAGCCGGTCCAAGCAATGCTGGTGAACACGATGATGTCCAACAAAATGAAGTTGCTCATGATAATCAGACGGAACAGAATGATAATCAAGAATATGAGAATATGGCGATATTTGATCGTAGTGATTCAGATTATGAGGGGGAGCAAATTCAGAGTTCAAGTCAAACAAACCCAGTTAATGAACAAGGTGCAAATCAAAATGTTACTAATCTGGAAGGCGAAGTAGATGTTCCTAGCGAAGTAATGCCAAGAACTCTTTCATACCATCCAAAGGAGCTGATCATTGGAGAATTGCAATCAGGCGTTCGCACTAGACGTCAAATTGACCAAGGCCTTACATGTTTTTATTCTACAGTAGCACCTTTACAAACTGAATTTTCATTAAGTTGTTTTATTTCGTAGATCGAACTGCGAACTTACAAAGAGGCGCATACTGAAGATTCTTGGGTCAATGCGACGCAAGAAGAGTTGAGTCAGTTTGAAAAGTTGGGAGTGTGGAAGTTAGTAGACTTGCCTGATGGTCACAGGAAGATCAACACAAAATGGGTGTTTAAATGTAATAGAGACGACAGAGGAGTTGTTGTGCGAAACAAAGCTCGACTCGTTGTTCAGGGCTTTAGTCAACAGGAGGGAATTGATTTTACTGAAGTGTATGCTCCTGTAGCGCGACTAGAAGCAATCAGAATTTTCCTGGCATTTGCATCTTGGAAAAACTTCAAAGTATATCAGGTAGATGTGAAATTGGCGTTTCTCTACGGGAAGGTTAAAGAGGAAGTATATGTCGGACAGCCACCGGGCTTTACCGATCCAATCCACAAAAACAATGTTTACTTGCTAGACAAAGCGCTGTATGGTTTACACCAGGCCCCGAGAGCTTGGTACGAGACATTGTCTCAACACCTACTAGCCAACAACTTTATTCGTGGAAAAGTGGATGCCACTCTCTTCACTAAAGAGGTCGACGGACATCTTCTAATAGTTCAAATATATGTGGATGACATAATATTTGGGTCAACGAATGAGAATCTGTGCAAAGATTTTGAACAAGTGATGAAGCAAAAATTTGAAATGTCATCAATGGGGGAAATGCAATTCTTTTTGGGACTACAAGTTGATCAACTACCTGAAGGAATTTTCATTCACTAGACGAAGTACGTTCATGATATTCTGGAGAAATTTGGAATGTTAGGTTCTACTCCAGCTGCTACCCCATTAGCAACAAATCATGGAATACACCCAGATCTCACCGGAGACAGGGCAGATGAGACGTTTTATCGTTCCATGATCGGTTCATTGATGTACTTAACTGCTTCAAGGCCCGATATAATGTATCCAACGTGCCTTGCAGCAAGATTTCAATCTAACTTGAGAGCTTCGCATATGGTTATTGTGAAGAGGATATTACGCTACCTGAAAGGAACTCCAACATTGGGGTTGTGGTATCCTAGAAAAGGCGACTTTACGCTCGAAGGGTATTCCGACTCAGATTTCGGATGCTGCAAAGTCAATGCAAAATCAACAACAGCATGATGCCAGTTTTTTGGACCTCGTCTGGTCACCTGGCAGTGTAAGAAGCAAACGTCTGTGGCGCTATCCACATGTGAAGAGGAGTACGTATCTGCTAGCAGTTGCTGCTCTCAGATCTTGTGGATCCAGCAACAGATATGCGACTACGGTTTGCAGTTTCTTAACACACCTCTCTTTGTTGATAATGAGGCCGCTATTAATATAACGGAAAATCCAGTACATCATGCTAAAACTAAACATATAGAAATTCGACATCACTTCATCCGAGATTGCTTCAAGAAGAAGTTGATACGAATTGAGAAAATCCACACTGACGAACAGAAAACTGATTTACATACCAAAGCTTTTAATAAAACACGGTTTAAATATCTTTTAAAACTGAACGGTATGATGCTTTTCTCGGTGTCGGATGGAATTTTTGGCGTTGATGAAGGTACTGTTGTAGATGACGATGAGAAACAATCTGCAATGGTTTGTCGATTTTTTTACTTGTTTTGGTATTTAGGGGGAGTAAATATTTTCAGAAAATACAAAAACAGTAAAAAAATCAAAAATACAAAAACATGATAAATTTTCAAAATCTAAAAACAATAAAAAACTGAAAAAGAGCTTGTGTGAAAAGGGAAAATGATAGTACATCAGTTTGACAGTTACGGTAGGCTAAAGATTTGTAAAGTTTAAAAGCGTTAAACAGTCTCGCTGATGATGTGTCGATAGGTTTTTACACATTTATTAGGTTTGTTCGGGATATAAACATAAAATTCAAACTTGCTTATTTTGTGGGGAACACTACTTGGATATATAGGTAACCCCTGAAATCTTGTTTGAAAGGTCCCTCTTTCTGAAATACTAGGTCTTTATACTCAGTGATATCTGGGGTATTATTCCGGGACTTCTGCTGAATGGAAGTTCTGACCTAGTCCCCGAATAATACTTTTCGCATTGCTTGAAACGTAGCACCACCCTCAGCATAAAAACGATGAAACATTGTAAAATGATAATCGTGTGCTGTTGAAACAAAAGATCCTCTAAAGGGGACACACCTAAAGTCGAACCGTTATCTCTCTGCTGAACGGAAGTTCTGTCATGAGCTCTCACAGTTTCGCATCTAACCCCTTATAGATATCATCTGTGGTATATTCACCTGTAAGACTGAATATTGGGATCTGGATACAGGAGTATATTCAAGAGGTGGGACACATGAATGAGTTTAAGTTCGTAAAACACCTAAATCGTATCCTGATCAGATTGAAAATTGTGTGAGAATTTAAAGTGGATCAGCATATCGACAATCTAAGAGAATTGTTTAATTCTGAGTATGAAATTAAATCTTAACGGTACTAGTGACTTGTCTGATAGCTGATATGATTCCCTAACACGTACACCAAAATATGTTTGTAAATAGTTTACTTTCATTACATTCTGCATTTAAATTTCTGTATTTCATTTCTAGTTTAGAAACGTTATTAAAAATCCAAAAAGATTTTTCATTTCTGCTTTATTTTCCGACAAACCAAAGTGGAAAGTTGATCGTTAGATTCTCAAAATAGAAGCAGATGCAGGAAGTTTCTGGACTGGAGGATGAAGATAGTTTATCTTGTTAAAATCTGATTGTGTAAAGTCAAAAACAAGTTCATTAACTTGAAACTTGTAATTTTCAGAAAAAATTTGAAAATTGAACAAAAATCAGTTTGTTTTGTCACAAATCAACCAAGGTCATTAAGTTGGACTAGGTAGATAAATTGAGTAATCAGGGTCATTAACTTGGCCCTGAATACTTAAGTGAATTTCTAAAACTGATGAATAGTTGAATTTTTTTTAGATTGTATAGATTGTAATGTTTTATGTTTGAGTAACAGGATTTAACACCCCCATGGCATCAAAATGTTAAAGTTTGAACCAGAATTCAAGTCCCAGCTTACCGAGAGGGGGAGTCTGTGAAAGGGGGAGTCAGAATAATTCTGGATCAACACACAAAGGGGAGCTTGAAGTCTAAAGTTTAAAGTTTGAAGATTTGAAGAGAGCTTTTACAAAAAAAGACAATTTGGAAAGAGACAAAGACTGAAGACTCGACGCCGAAGACTTCGTCAACATCCAAGGGGGAGTCTGTTGGTGCATCCAGTGTCTGTTAACTACGTCTTAATCGAGTCTTATGTCTAGATAGGATAAACGAACACACAACAGGGTTAAATTAGGGTTTTATATGTAAAATGTGTGTGATTCTGCTTGAACTTGTTTCAAGCGAAATCAAGATAGTTTTTTATTCCGCTTGAACCACCAACTTGGTGATTCCGCTTGAGCTGGTTGGAGCGAAATCAGTATTTCGCTTGAATTGTTTCAAGCGGAATCAGCCTCCTATATATATGCGAGTGGTGTGTTCATTTGGAGCGGAATTAAAGATTGTATTCTGAGCCGAGGTGCTGTCCGTGCGTCATTTGAACGTGTGAAAGCTCAGGATTAATCAGTAAAGTAAAGGTTTGAAAGGAAACAAGCTGTTTGACATTGTTTGCATTGATTCCGCCTTTGTAAATGATGATGAACTACTCAACTTGACTATTTAGGGTCACGAAACCGGTCCTACACTATTCTAGAAAATGCTTGTACAAAATAAAATTCAAAAAAGATATTTGGTAATGAATTTCATAATTTTTCAAACTGATTTGAGTTGGTATGCGTATATGTTACATCAACACCAACAAATCAAAACATACATGTCCATACAATTAATTAAACCAAAATTATCAAATTAGTACTTTTGAAACAAGCCGTGTTTTGTAAAATGTAAAGAAAGAGTATGAGGTAAATCAAATTAGATGAAAATAAAATAAATAAAAGCTCTTACATTTGCACTGAAAAGAGATGCCATCTTTAGGGCCAAGATATGGATGAATGAGAGAAGACAGGGTGTGGCGGTGATTATAATGAAAATGGTATTGTGTTCGTTTAAATAGAAAGTGTGGGGTTACCCTAATGCAAATTTTATTATAATCACCCTAAGCATTTTAAGAGCTTTCAAAATGGAACTCAACTATTATAGAAAATTTCATTTTCATCTATCATAATGCAATTTAGTTATTCTTTTACTAGTAAATTAGAGTTTTTGACCTTTAAGTATATTATGAATTTCACTTTTCATCCTAAATATAACGAAGTGACAAAGTTGATCCTTTATGTTAATATGTTGTGATAATTTATGTCATGTTGTTTAACGACCATTAATTTTACATGTAAATTTTGGTCACGTGTCTTACACATTAATATGGCAAATTAGTTTTTTCTTACCCTTTTAATGAAAAAAGTAAATTAGGTTTTTGATGCATGTGGTTAAGTTACTTTAACCCTATCAGCTCAAAGGAATATATGACAGTTCAACCTCTAATGCCATTTTTCTAACCTTTTTAGCCCCAAAAATTAACTCCACCCATGTTATTCGTTAAAATCCAGTTATATGTATTGCCTGAGGGACACTTTAGTCAAATCTTGTTTAATATAGGAGGTAAATTAAAATATGGACACAAGCTTATAAACCATGTATTACACATGATTAAAAGAAATTTAGATTAACTATTATTTTAATTTGTAAGTGTTATAAACCCAATACATTGGTTGAATATATAAAAAAAAGTAAATCAGAAATTTCTATATAATTCTTATCACACGATTAAAGAATTTATACATTCATAATTCATAATTCATGAATTTTATCACATGGGGTTGAGGAAATATAAACTATATTCTTATAAAAATATGTAACACCATTAATAAATGTAACACTAAATGTAATAATATTATAATCCTATATCGTAGTTGAATATTTATGTTGTTGATGAGTATATCAATTATTTTATAAATTAGAATTTTATTAAAATGTTCCGTGTGATAAATTCAATCGTTTTTTTTGTTTATAAGATTTGTGCGAAGTTGTTAAAAGTTATAATTATAATATTACTGTATTATTATATAACGTCTTTGTTATACAAATTTATTCATAATATGTATAATTGTTATTTTATAATTTTAGTATGTTTGACCAAAGTTTCAAGGTAAAATTTAATTGCTATATATATATATATATGTATATATATATATAATATTAAAATTTAAATTGAGAGGATTTATAATAAATAATAATAATAAGAACAAGGATAATGATGAGTTTTAAATAATATAAAAATCAAATTGTAAGATTGAAGGAGAGATTGTCATGTAAAATTACTATTATCATATATAATATAATAGTATTACAATTTAAAGTTAGAGAATTTATAATAATAATAATAATAATAACAATAATAATAATAATAATAATAATAATAATAATAATAATAATAATAAGGATAACAAAAATAATTTGTAACGCCCTACTTTTTCGTAACTTTCCCTATTTAGGAAGCATATCTTGTATTTCCATTTTTGGAAGCTCGTTTCCTTTGTAATCGTGTTTCGTTTCAAGCTATTGTAAATCCGAGACTTCGATCATAATGAAATTAATTTTTCGTGTGAACTATTCATTGTTTATACATGTTTATACATTAATACGTGCATTCCTTTGATACATGATTCGTTATTTGCTTAAACGTAAGTTTAACTCGTAAACATTTATTGTGTATTCGTAATTCTCAAATCTCCATGCATTCAAATACTTGGTTATTCGATTGTAAGATTAAGTTATATGTTTTCAGTTGATTATACCTAATCATAAATCCAACATACTTGTTACCTTTGATATGTCACATACATGTATTTTTATCACACATTTTGGTACTTTAAAACATGTTTAATATGCACTTTAGACCTTGATAACATGTGAATTATACACAAACATTATGTACATCATATTTATATAAAGTGCATCTCATTTATACCTTTAATTACATTTAAACAACAATATATATATATATATATATATATATATATGTATATATATATATATATATATATATATATATATATATATATATATATATATATATATATATATATATATATAGGGTAATGCTAGACAAAAAACCCTTAAATTTTTAGAAAACTTTGGAAACTAAAATCTCCCCCCATTTTTACCCAACCTCCCGACATTTTTTTTTGAAAAAAATAACACATGTAATATACATGTTTTAAAGTGTTTTGGGCCAAAAAAAAAAACAAAAAAGTGCCGAAGGGATTTTTTAAAAAAAAATAAACAAATTTCAGCAATGTCCGGTTGCCTAACATGTGTTAGGCACAAAAGACAGAAATTGCTGAATTTTTTTTTTAAATCATCCCCTCGGCGCTTTTTTGATTTTTTTGGCTCAAAACTCTTAAAAACATGTATATTACATGTGTTATTTTTTTCAAAAAAAAAAAAAGTCGGGAGGTTGGGTTTTCTAAGGTTTTATATATATATAGGGTTTTCTATATAGCCCTACCCTATATATATATATATATATATATATATATATATATATAAAGCTGTTAATAACAGCTTGTGACCAGCCCTTATGGCTGAGTTTTAGTTGTTTTTTTTACTAACCAACCTTCAATTACTTGTATATCATAAATACAGATTTTGCTTCACTAAAATACATCAATTATATGTCACACAAAGAAAAAAAAGGGTAATTTATGGTTGTTAACAGCCTTGGGCTGGGTTTAATGCACTTGTTTCAATGATTAACCCTACCAAACACACCCAAAGCCCAACCCAATGAAACCCTAATCCATCCCCTATATAACTCAAGCCTCCTCCAAGCATTTTTCACTTTCTAAACACTCCCATTCACTCTCAAACACTCCAAATCGCGGCTGAGATCAAGAGTTCGAGCAGATTCAGCACCTCTTATTAAAGCGGGCATAACTCACTCATTTCTTAACCGTTTCACTTGATTCTTTTTCCTACATACTTGGATTGACCTTAGGAACATTTCCACAGTTTTTTCATGGAAAACCATGGTCTGGAATGTCACCAAAAAGGCTCCAAAGTTGACTGATCTTTCTGTTTTTGCTTCAATCTTTGTTAAACTTGATTAAACTTGAGTTATCTCATCTCAAACCTAAGTTCTTATGCTCATAACCACTTCTATGGTTAGTTGGGATTAAAAACAAGGTTGAGACATGTAAAATCAGATGTGTAAACCTCACAAACTTTCTGTTTTGTTTAAGGGTTTAACCCACAAGTGATGTTCAAGCCTAAAGCTTGATGATTGTGTGATTTAGGATTAGCTTGGGCTATCCTACTTGAAAATCCACACATTGCTTGATGTTTTCTCATAGATTAGTTGTCTTATTTCCTTTCTTATTGTATGTTCATGACCCTCCTTGAATGTTCATAACATCAAGTGTAGTGGCGAACACCTAGAGGCACATAAATGGAAGACTTGTTCTTCCTACCTCCTACATGACTTCTATGATAAACACAGAGGTACCTAAATGGGGGATTCATCCTCCTACCTTATTCTTGACCTATATGACTATATGAACATTATATAATACTTATATATTATCCAAATAATCGAACCTTTGATGATGAATTTGTGTTCATTTGTCAAAGTATTAGATTACATCATCTAAGACTTAATAACTTCTTATGATTCTAATGGGTAATCTACCCATGAAAGCATTCTAACCCTTGGGGTTTCATAATGTCAAACAGAATTATATGACTAGATGATTACTTTTGCATATGTACTTCCCATATTCCTTTTAAATTCCGAATCTCGACTCTAAACATACCTTGAACTTTAACCCTTATAAATTCATCCTCCCAATCTCATACACTCGTCAACACTTGGATAATCGGAAGACTTAGCAGTTTTGTGAGTACACTTGACCCATTTTCCTTTTAATATACTTTGGGTGCAACATGATTTACTTGTTAAAATACACGATTCACAAACATGCTTTATTCAATCAATCTTTATACATGCTTTGTTATGCTTAAGTTCATGCTAGAATTCTTACTACTTGTTAACCCGCCTTAACAATTATAACGCTATAGGACTAGCACACCACCCGACGGGGTTTTGTTATGTTATATTCTTAACGGTCTTGATATTGCTATATCGAGGGATGCTATTATTCATACTTTACTGTCGCAACCCCTACCCCTATCTCCTGGGAATGGGCGGACGCGAGCTCAGATTCAGTGGTATCAGTGGTTTATCATTTTTGGCAGCGGAATTTACATCAGGACCGTAGTTAGAAAATATTTTATCAGAGTAAAATACCACATCTTTATGATAATAAACACATGGGTAAAACCCAAGTTTCCAATACAAACATGTTTATAGGGATAAACCCTAATTTATTGAATAAAACATTGTCTTTATTTAGGTAACTTTTATAGCCACATTTTCCAAGCCTTCAGTGCTATCTAGCTGGCTTCTATTTAGCTTTCATATTTTGTTACCTGAAACACGTTATAAAAACATTTGGTAGTGGGAAATACTTGTGAATGAATCCCAATTTAATCAAGACAAGTTTTATCATTTTACAGTATTGAGAACGATTACAATGTTTATATCAACACAATTACTCATTCAGTATTGTCAATCCTGACTGGTGGGTCATATTACCCATTGGCTATCTCTTTGTCCAATGGTAACGTGTTCCACATTTTGTATACAAAACCCCAACATACCGGCAATAATTGAAGAATTACAAAGACTCAATCACTGCTAATTATAATTTAAAACATTTAAGGTTTTGTAAAAACAGGTTACAAAAAAGAGATTACTCACATTTCTACTTTAGGTTTTTCCTTTGTGACTTCCTTGTTATAATCTATTAATTAAACAATGCACACGCGTTAGTATAAGAACCCATTTTACATTAGTTATACCCTCCCCGAGACAGGACTCCAACGACTACATCGGGCAGAGCCTCGACAGCCGTTACGGGGCACTAGATCAATCAGGCAGCGTATCTAATACATAACCGGGGGTTAAAATACTTACAACGAGGCAGAGCTTCGCTAATTAGGGGGGTATTATGCCCGATATAATTCTTACACTATAGAAATTTGAGAGAGAATTGTGTGTGATGAACGACGTAAAATGAAATCTGATGGCCTCTATTTATAGGGCTGTTCGTCCATCTTGACACGCCCCACGAAGAAAGAAGGCAAGGTCTTCGCAGCCCGCGAGGCCAGCTAGGGTAGGCCCTAGCTTGGCTGATTTGGCCACTAGGCTTGACACGCGCACGCCACGTGGCCGCACTGGGAGTGGCCTGGTGGTTGACCTGTCGCGGCCCGCGACTTGGTTACTCAAGGGCTTCGCGCCCCTTCGAGCGCCCTTCAAAATTTCTTTTTATTTAATTTTTATGAAATTAAAGGTATTTAGGGCTAGTTTGCGTATACGGGGTGTATTTTAGGAAGTATAGGGATGTTATAATTATTTTAGGAGTGTTAGAAATATTTTAGGAGGGTTGTTATATCCTCCTCACCTTGTTTTAGAACTCGTCCTGAGATCTACTGCAACAGGAGTGGATATTTCTTCTGCATCTCTAATTCGAGCTCCCACGTGTATTCTGGTCCTCTCTTGGAATCCCATTTCACTTTGACCAGAAATAATCTCGTATGTTTGAGATTCTTGACTTTCCTGTCTTCAATTTGTAGAGGCTTTTCTAAAAACATAAGTTTTTCATTTACCTCTATATCCTTAAGAGGTACCACTATTGATTTTCATCAGTTAAGCACTTTTTAAGATTATATACATGAAATACATCATGTATTCCTGCCATTTCCTCTGGCAATTGTGGCTGGTAAGCTACTTGTCCTATTCTTCTAATAATCTCAAAAGGTCTAACATACGTGGGGCTTAACTTTCTTCTTTTGATGAATCTTACTATTCCTTTCCAAGGAGAAACTTTTAATAACACCTTGTCTCCTACTTGAAACTCCAATGGCTTTCACCTGTTATCAGCATAACTCTTTTGGCGATCGCGTGCGGCTTTTAGTCTTTCCTTGACTTGAATAATCTTGTTTGTTGTTTCTTGTACTATCTCTGGTCCAGATAATTGTTTTTCTCCAATTTCTACCCAACAAACTGGAGTTCGACACTTTCGTCCATAAAGTGCTTTAAAAGGTGCAGCATTAATACTGGTATGATAGCTATTATTGTAAGAAAATTTTATCAACGGTAAATGATCGTCTCAATCTCCTCCGAAATCAATTACACAAGCTCTAAGCATATCTTCCATTGTCTAAATTTTCCTTTTGCTTTGTCCATCCGTTTGGGGATGATAAGCGGTGCTTAGATTTAACTTGGTTCCCATTGCTTTTTGGAAACTTGTCCAAAAATGAGAAGTAAAACGGCTATCTCTATCAGAAACAATTGATAAAGGAATACCATGTAATGAAACCATTTCATTCACATATAATTTGGCTAACTGTTCCATACCGAATGTTTTCCTTCATTGGTAGGAAATGAGCAGACTTGGTTAACCTATCTACAATCACCCAGATTGTATCATTACCTTTTCGTGTCTTGGGTAATTTGGTAACAAAGTCCATTGTTATCAATTCCCACTTCCATACAGGCATTTCCAATGGCTGTAATAAACATGAGGGTTTCTGATGTTCAACTTTGACTTGTGAACATGTTAGACACTTAGCAACGTATGCTGCTATATCCTTTTTCATTCCTATCCACCAAAAATTCTTTCTTAAATCTTCATACATCTTATCACTTCCAGGATGTATCATATACTTAGACTTATGGGCTTCTTCTTGTATACGATGGCGTAGGTTTCCTAGTTTAGGTATCCACATCCTTTTCTTAAGGAATCTCCAAATTCCATCTGTTCCTTGTTCTAATTCATTAATCATTCCTTTCAGTTTTTCAGTATCGTCCTTGATTACTGATTTTTGTACGGCTCTAATTTGCTTATTTAAATCATTCCTTTCAGTTTTTCAGGATCGTCCTCTTCCTGAACTTTTAACTGATGATATCCTGAGCGTAAATCGATCTTTGAAAATAATCGAGCCCCTTGCAGTTGATTAAACAGATCATCGATCCTTGGTAATGGGTACCAATTCTTAATCGTGACTTTGTTCAATTCTCGGTAATCAATGCACATGCACATCGATCCGTCTTTCTTCTTGACAAACAAGATCGATGCTCCCCAAGGTGATGAGCTTGGCTGTATAAATCCTTTCTTCAGAAGTTCGTCCAACTGTTTCTTTAGCTCTTGCATATCTGCTGGCGCCAAACGGTAAGGTGCCTTGGCAATTGGTGCTGTTCCTGGTAGTAGATGAATTCTGAATTCAACTTCCCTGTCTGGCGATGGTCCTGGTAGCTCTTCTGAAAAAACATCTGAGAATTGAGATACTACTGGAATATCTTTCAATTCTTTTCCTTTAGTGTTAATGATTATGGAAATCATATACACTAGTGATCCTTTCCTTGCACAACTTGCAGTCTTCATCATAGAGATGAATTTTGCAAATCGAGATGGTTTATTTCCTTTAATTGTGATCTTTTCACCCTTTGGTGAATTTACTTGTATTGACTTTTGATCACATAGAATACTGGCTTTATTGGCTACCAACCAATCTATTCCTAATACAATATCAAATCCAACCAGATTCATTGGGTAAAGATTTGCAATAAACTTATGGTTTAAAATTTCTTTTCTTGCTCCCGACAAGATTTCAGAAATCTTAATGGTTTCTCCATTAGTTGTCTCTACTAGACATTCTTGTTGGAGTTTAGTTAATGGTTGGTTGAGAATTTTGCAAAATGAAGTATTAATAAAACTTTGGTTCGCACCAGAGTCAAATAATACTTTACCAAAAACATCATTAACTAAAAACATACCGGCAATCACGTCTGGAATCATCTATGCTTCTTCGGCTGTCAGAACAAATGCCCTAGCATTCTTAGTAGTCTTGTTGTTCATGGCTAGAGCTAGTTTCAGACAATTTGGCTTGATATGTCCATTTTCTCCACAATTGAAGCATATCTTATTGTTAGGTTTCTCTCTGCAGTCTTCTTCTTTATGCCAAGATATTTTGCAGAAATTGCAGTATATGGAGCATCTTCCAGAATGCTTTCTTTTGCAATACTTGTAGTAAGGAGTAGAAGTAGAACCTACATTTTTCCCACGGTTGGAATTTCCATAGCGAAATGCCTAGGTAAGTTTCTAAGCTAGGTTCTTTCTCCTGGTTCTCTTCTTGTGTAAGTACTAGTTCATCAGTCAAGGTATTTGCTAGTTCTACAGCTTCTTCTATGTTTTGTGGTCTAGCTGCCTTGACTACATGTCTAATCTCACTAATTAATCCCCAGATGTAACGGGAGATTAATATTGGTTTAAGAATTTATTGGCCATCTTTTCCTTTTCATTGGGAGGACAGAATTTCCTTTCAACCATATTCTTAAACACGGTCCATTCCATATTGTAGACTCTATCACTTCCTTTAGACTGGAGAATAGTGTTCCACCATTCTAAAGCAGCATTCTTAAACAGATTGGAAGCAAACATGATTTTGTCTTCCTCTGCACACTTGCTTATTTTTAAGACTGCTTCAGTCTTTTCTATCCAGCGTAGAGCTGCAATGGCTCCTTCATTGCTGAGAATTCTATTAGTTTGCAAGACCAGAATTCTTTGTAAGAACAACCATAAGACATGGTTCTTCTTCTTTTTGGAATAGGCAATTGAAGTAACGATCCATTATTTACACTGTGACTGGGTTCAGTATGTGATCGCTTTCTTCCATTATCACTTTTTTTTTATTATTTTCTGCTTCTCTAACATTTTGGAAGATATATGGTATATCATATCTAATTCCTTGGGTTACTATGTGTCGAATGGTACTGTTATTTATCTGATTATCATTATTCTAGTTTTCTCGATTTGCATCATTGGCCATCTGGATTTACAAACAATTACCAAATATTAATATCGTAAATTAATATTAACTGCAAATGATCTCACAACACAAACAGATTGGTCAAAATCGTCGTACATTGCGACATTTACTCTATTTTATAGATATGTATCTATTACAAACCACAACTGAAATTTAAAATACAACACTAGTATGCATTAGTAGTTATAAGATTATCTAGTTTAATTGATGTTTTTTTCAAGTCACATGTGTATATATATATATATATATATATATATATATATATATATATATATATATATTATTACTACTACTTAGTGGGGATCCATCCAATATTGCATATTTCGCTCGTCATATTTCCAGACGAGTCTCTCCCCTATTTGCCTTATTCGTTCACTCTCATCTAACAACTCCTCACCAAAGGTGCGAAGTTCTGGCACATTCTTAGTGCTCATGGGTGGTGCGGGTGCTGGTATCGGGTCGGGGTACTGTGGCATGGGTTCTTCTTGTGGGTACGGGTTCTCTAAGATTTCCCGGATATACTAGTCATTATCCTAGTATGGATCTAAAGGGTCGAGGTTTGGATAGGGTGCTACCGGGTTTGGTATGAGTTCTTCATGTGGGTGAAATTCTGGGTAATTCCTATGGTCATCAAACCATGGGTCATAAACTGGAGGATGGGGTGCTGAGACTCTAGGGATTTCGTTTGGGTTAAAAGCAGGTAGTGGAATGTGGTCTCCAGGGTTTTGTTCTATTTCTATGGGTTGTGTTGGGAACAACGGTAGTGGCTGTGGTGTTATGAGTTGTTCTAAATTCGGGTCTGCAGCAGTGGTAGCTAAGATATGAAAGTTGGCTAGTCTCCTATAGAGTATATCTTGCGTTTGGGTGTTCATTTCTCAGTTTGCAGCTGCTAAAGCTCGCTGTTGATGTAACTTTCTCATTCTTTTTCTACGCTCGTGAGCTCCCCGACTGAACCATCCTCTCTTTTTGGTAGGGAATGGCTCCTCGGATTGCGCTTTGAATATAAAGATTCCTTCCTCTGTATTAGCTGAATACCTCGAGGGGGTTGGCTGGGAAGAAGTTCCTTCATCTATGGGAGAACTAGACAACTGATGGTAAGCGTCCGATGGTCCTTGATCACTCTTACTGTAAACTAACAAATTGTAAAATAACAAAATAAGAATATACACGTATGCACGTAGTTACATTGATTATTTCCTAACAGAATTGACAATTTCATTGTTAGCAGAACACTTCTGTGGCTAAAATCAGTGGCTTAGGCTCTGATACCACATTCTGTCACAACCCCCGGTCCCTATCTCCTGGGAACGGGCGGACGCAAGCTCAGATTCAGTGGTATCAGTGGTTTATCATTTTTGGCAGCGGAATTTACATCAGGACCGTAGTTAGGAAATATTTTATCTGAGTGAAATACCACATCTTTATGATAATAAACACATGGGTAAAACCCAAGTTTCCGATACAAACATGTTTATCGGGATAAACACTAATTTATTGAATAAAACATTGTCTTTATTTAGGTAACTTTTTTGGCCACATTTTCCAAGCCTTCAGTGTTGTCCAGCTGGCTTCTATTTGGCTTTCACATTTTGTTACCTGAAACGCATTTTAAAAACGTTTGTCAGTGGGACATACTGGTGAGAGAATCCCAGTTTGATCAAGACATGTTTTATCATTTTACAATATTGAGAACGATTACAATGTTTATATCTACACAATTACTCATTCAGTATTATCAATCCTGACTGGTGGGTCATAGTACCCATTGGCTATCTCTTTGTCTAATGGTAACGTGTTCCACATTTTGAATACAAAACCCCAACATACCGCCAATAATTGAAGAATTACAAAGATTCAATCACTGCTAATTATAATTTAAAACATTTAAGGTTTTGTAAAATATGTTACAAAAAAAGAGAATACTCACATTGCTACTTTAGGTTTTTCCTTTGTGACTTCCTTGTTATAATATATTAATTAAACAATGCACACGCGAGGCCACCTAGGGTAGGTCCTCGCTTGGCTGATTCGGCCACTAGTCTTCACACGCGCACGGCACGTGGCTGCACCGGGAGGGGCCTGGTGGTTGACCTGTCGCGGCCCGCGACTTGGTTACTCAAGGGCTTCGCTCCCCGCGAGCGCTCTTCAGCTTAAATATAACGAACTGAAAAAGTTGATCCTTTATGTTAATATGTTGTGATAATTTATGTCATGTTGTTTAACGACCTTTAATTTTGCATGTAAAGTTTGGTCGCGTGTCTTACACATTAATAGGGCAAGTTAGATTTTTCTTACCCTTTTAATGAAAAAAGTAAATTACGTTTTTGACACATGTTGTTAAGTTACTTTAACCCTATCAGCTCAAAGGAATTTATGACAGTTCGACCCTATCAACTCCTCACCAAAGGTGCAAAGTTCTTGCACATTCTCAGTTGCTCATGGGTGGTGTGGGTGCTTGTATCGGGTCGGGGTACCGTGGCATGGGTTCTTCTTGTGGGTACGGGTTCTCTAAGATTTCCCGGATATACTAGTCATTATCCCAATATGGATCTAAAGGGTCAAGGTTTGGATAGGGTGCAATTGGGTTTGGTATGAGTTCTTCATGTGGGTGAAATTCTGGGTAATTCCTATGGTCATCAAACAATGGGTCATAAACTAGAGGATGCGGTGCTGAGACTCTAGGGATTTTGTTTGGGTCAAAAGCAGGTAGTGGAATCTGGTCTCCTGGGTTTTGTTCTATTTCCCTGGATTGTGTTGGGAACAACGGTAGTGGCTGTGGTGTTATGAGTTGTTCTAAATTCGGGTCTGCAGAAGTGGTAGCTAAGATATGAAAGTTGGCTAGTCTCCTATTGAGTATATCTTGAGTTTAGGTGTTCATTTCTCTATTCGCAACTGCTAAAGCTCGTTGTTGCTGTAACTTTCTCATTCTTTTCCTACGCTCGTGAGCTCCCCGACTGAACCATCCTCTCTTTTTGGTAGGGAATGGCTCCTCGGATTGCGCTTTGAATATAAAGATTCCTTCCTTTGTATTAGCTGAATAGCTCGAGGCGGTAGGCTGGGAAAAAGTTCCTTCATCTATGGGAGAACTAGACTGACGGTAAGCGTCCGATGGTCCTTGATCACTCTTACTGTAAACTAACAAATTGTAAAATAAAAAAAATTATAATATACACGTATGCACGTAGTTACTTGATTATTTCCTAACAGAATTGACAATTTCATTGTCAGCAAAACACTTCTGTGGCTGAAATCAGTGGCTTAGGCTCTGTTACCACCTTCTGTCGCAACCCCTGGCCCCTATCTCCTGGGAAGGGGCAGACGCGAGCTCAGATTCAATGGTATCAGTGGTTTATCATTTTTGGCAGTGGAATTTACATCAGGATCGTAGTTAGGAAATATTTTATCTGAGTAAAATACCACATCTTTATGATAATAAACACATGGGTAAAACCCAAGTTTCCAATACAAACAAGTTTATAGGGATAAACCCTAATTTATTGAATAAAACATTGTCTTTATTTAGGTAACTTTTATAGCCACATTTTCCAAGCCTTCAGTGTTGTCCAGCTGGCTTCTATTTGGCTTTTCACATTTTGTTACCTGAAACGCGTTTTAAAAACATTTGTCAGTGGGACATACTGGTGAGCGAATCCCAGTTTAATAAAGACAGGTTTTATCATTTTACAGTATTGAGAACGATTACAATGTTTATATCTACACAATTACTCATTCAGTATTATCAATAATCCTGACTGGTGGGTCATAGTACCCATTGGCTATCTCTTTGTCCAATGGTAACGTGTTCCACATTTTGTATACAAAACCCCAACATACCGGCAGTAATTGAAGAATTACAAAGACTCAATCACTGCTAATTATAATTTAAAACATTTAAGGTTTTGTAAAACATGTTACAAAAAAAAGATATTATACACATTGCTACTTTAGGTTTTTCCTTTGTGACTTCCTTGTTATAATCTATTAATTAAACAATGCACTGGCCTAACAATGCACACGCGAGGCCACCTAGGGTAGGCCCTCGCTTGGTTGATTCGGCCACTAGGCTTCACACGCGCACGCCACGTGTCCGCACGGGGAGTGGCCTGGTGGTTCACCTGTCGCGGCCCGCGACTTGGTTACTCAAGGGCTTCGCAACCCGCGAGCGCCCTTCAGAATTTGTCTTTATCTAATTTTTATGAAATTCAAGGTATTTAGGGCTAGTTTGCGTATACAGGGTGTATTTTAGGAAGTATAGGGATGCTATAATTATTTTGGGAGTGTAGGAAATATTGTTGGAGGGTTGTTATATTTACGGTCTCGTTATTGCTATATCGAGGGATGCTATTATTCTTTTGGAAACTTGGGTTTGACTTTTAGTTTTGCATAATGGTTTGACCTTGTATACCAAATTGCTATGTTGGATTGAAAATACTTTTTGTACATATGTCACGAGTCTAAAACTAGTGTACTCGCCAATACCATTGTATTGAACTATGCTTTTCAAACATGTTGCAGGTTTAACGATGATGTTGGTGATGGATGGAATCTAGTAGGATGCTTAGATATACACTTTAAAATTTGTACCCCTATTGTATTGTATTTCATTATTCATGTTGTTGTATTTGCTTCAAATCCTTGTAATTGACTCTTTAGAAACGGAATGAAATTTATTACTTAAATACTTGTCACAATTATTAGTGTTATGATGTCTCGAGCAATCTATTTCGCCTCACTCCTATGTTTCCGCCATCGGTTAGGGAGTGACACTATTGGCACTAATTGGAGTCTTTTTATTAATATTAAATGTGGTGCTTATGTAACAGTGAGGAGGGAGTGAGATTGAACCCCTAATCCCTGGTGGCAAACTTAAGAGAAAAGTCCTACAATAAACTCCACCACCCTAAATATTATTGATAGGAGTATCCACCTAATAAAATGTAACATGATCAGGAAGCACACAAAAAAGAAAATAATTTCTAGTCAAACACAGGCTGCCACATGGTGCGTATAACTTTTATACATTTTGTAAATTTAAACTACAAAACTTAATGGTAATGATAATGGTAGCGTAAATAAGCTATATCAAATGCAAAAATATAAATTGAAGATTTGGAGACTCAAAAGCCAGGTTGAAGAAAAGGGTTTCTAGGACAATCCATCTTTATAACAAAAAAATAAGTCATATTTACATCGAGGATGTTATTGGATTCATACAATTCCTTAAGGCTGAATTCTTTATCATTTTCCTCCTCCACTTTCGAAACGCATCGTTCTCTCTTTCGTGTTGATTCATCTCCCTGCATAGCGTTTTGGATTTTTTTTCTTCTTAGTAACATAAGAAAAGGTGACATAAAGTAGCAATGCTAAATAGGTTACATTTTCACTCAAGTCTAAAGGTGACATAAAGTAGCAATGCTAAATAGAATGCAAATATAAACTCCAATATTTTAGTAAAATTAAACACAAACAAAAAATAATCACATAGAAATTAAAAGGTTTGAGTCTTTAAGTGAAATGAGTTGCTATTGATTCAAGAAATGAGCATTTATCTAAGTACCAATTATTGATCCATACAATAAATCTTGATAAGAAAAAGATTTAATTCATTTGAAGAACAAGAAGTTGAATTTGGGCTTCCTGGAATGGACATCAATTGAAGGTAAATTTTAAAAAAGCCATGGGATTTAAAAGTCATGGGAAATCAAGAATTATACCTTGGAATAGTGAAGTAGCAAAACCTTAATCAAGAATTATATCTTGGAATGGTGAAGTAGAAAAACACTAATATGTGGGCGGATGGAGTGATGGTTATGTTTTTTAGACTTGGAATGGTGTACAGGAGATATCAAGAGGTGATTAAAACCCTAATTAGTGGCAGGAGATCAAGAGGTTATGTGAAATATGGATAACATATGGCACACCAGATTAAAAAAATTGAAATAAACCCTCTTAAATTTCATTGATCGCTAATACGGTGGAAATTTAACCACACCTTTTTATTTAGCCACATTATTTTATAAATTATTATTTTTCTAACCAATCTGCAACTAAAAATAAATGGCCACAATTTTTTTGACCGTCTAGCTACCATGCCATCTCAAATACGCCTAATTCAAATTTTTGTGGGAAATTGGTGGCTAAATTTGCTACGGGTTTTTTAGTTGGCAAATTTTTGGTGGCGATTGCGCAATTTTCTAGTAGTGAATTGTTATTCAAAAGAAAATTTTGAATTCAATAGAACTAAAAGCTTCACTTTTTATCCAAAAGAAAAATCGTACTTCAATTGTTATGTGCAGATAAATTAAGACAATTTCATATATAAATATCTATTATGATATTTATATAAATACACCATATTTCAAAATGAGGATTTAAAAAAATTTTGGGGGTCCAAAACTAGGGTTTACTTTTTTTATAAAGTAGAGAACCCAGTATAGGACGACTATGCAGTTATCAAACTAGGAAATTATAATAGGTGTGCGTTTACCTGACTCAACAAAAATAGCGGGAGTCATTGAGCCGTTTGAGAGCTACATGCCTGGCATATGACAAACACACTTAGATAATCTAAACACATAAAAATAAAAACAAAAATAAAATTTGAAGTATCTTCTAATTTTATAAAATACAAATTTTACATATCAAAAGATTTTGGGTGGCAAAATTTATAGATCACATTATTAACTAAAATCACACCTTAATATTATAATTTTGTTTTAATCCTTATAAGATTTTATAAAACCATATTTTATAATTTTTAATTTTTCAACATGGCTTGATTATCCTTTTTTTTTTGCAATTTCGCCTTTGCCTTTCTCAAGTAGTTCGAATGGATTTGGATTTTACCTTTCTCAGTTGAGCCCTTGAAAAGCCATGAACAATCAACATGCTATAGTCTGCTCCTAAATGATTAGCCAAATCCATTTGTGATGTGAAATCGGTGAATAACACCAAACCTAACTTTTATAACCGATAAAACAAGCACAAAACACAAAATCCTCATAACTACACGTCAAATAAGGAACAAAAAAATCCTCATAACTACAAAAAACTATGTGTTACAAATTCTTCTTCATTTGTTTATAGATCTATTCTAGAACATGCCTGTACAAAAATAAAAATTCAAAAAAAGATATTTGGTAATGAATTTCTTAATTTTTCAAACTGATTTGATTTGGTATGCATATATGTTACATCAACACCAACAAAATCAAAACATACATGTCCATACAATTAATTAAACCAAAATTATCAAATTAGTACTTTTGAAACAAGCCATGTTTTGTAAAATGTAAAGAAAGAGTATGAGGTAAATCAAATTAGATGAAAATAAAATAAATAAAAGCTCTTACATTTGCACTGAAAAAGAGATGTCATCTTTAGGGCCAAGGTATGGATGAATGAGAGAAGACAGGGTGCGGCGGTGATTATAATGAAAATGGTATTGTGTTCATTTAAATAGAAAGTGTGGGGTTACCCTAATGCAAATTTTACTATAATCACCCTAAGCATTTTAAGAGCTTTCAAAATGGAACTCAACTATTATAAAAAAAATTCATTTTCATCTATCATAATTCAATTCAGTTATTCTTTTAATAGTAAGTTAGAGTTTTCGACCTTTAAGTATATTGTGAATTTCACTTTTCAGCCTAAATATAACGAACTGACAAAGTTGATCCTTTATGTTAATATGTTGTGATAATTTATGTCATGTTGTTTAACGACCTTTAATTTTGCATGTAAAGTTTGGTCACGTGTCTTACACATTAACAGGGCAAATTAGATTTTTCTTACCCTTTTAATGAAAAAAGTAAATTACGTTTTTGACACATGTGGTTAAGTTACTTTAACCCTATCAGCTCAAAGGAATTTATGACAGTTCGACCCTATCAACTCCTCACCAAAGGTGCAAAGTTCTTGCACATTCTCATTTGCTCATGGGTGGTGCGGGTGCTGGTATCGGGTCGGGGTACTGTGGCATGGGTTCTTCTTTTGGGTACGGGTTCTCTAAGATTACCCAGATATACTAGTCATCATCCCAGTATGGATCTAAAGGTTTGGATAGGGTGCTACTGGTTTGGTATGAGTTCTTCATGTGGGTGAAATTCTAGGTAGTTCCTATGGTCATCAAACAATGGGTCATAAACTAGAGGATGGGGTGCTGAGACTCTAGGGATTTCGTTTGGGTCAAAAGCAGCTAGTGGAATCTGGTCTCCTGGGTTTTGTTCTATTTCCATGGGTTGTGTTGGGAACAACGGTAGTGGCTGTGGTGTTATGAGTTGTTCTAAATTCGGGTCTGCAGCAGTGGTAGCTAAGATATGAAAGTTGGCTAGTCTCCTATTGAGTATATCTTGAGTTTAGGTGTTCATTTCTCTATTCGCAGCTCGCTATTGTTGTAACTTTCTCATTCTTTTCCTACGCTCGTGAGCTCCCCGACTGAACCATCCTCTCTTTTTGGTAGGGAATGGCTCCTCGGATTGCGCTTTGAATATAAAGATTCCTTCCTCTGTATTACCTGAATACCTCGAGGCGGTAGGCTGGGAAAAAGTTCCTTCATCTATGGGAGAACTAGACAACTGACGGTAAGCGTCCGATGGTTCTTGATCACTCTTACTGTAAACTAACAAATTGTTAAATAAAAAAATTATAATATACACGTATGCACGTAGTTACATTGATTATTTCCTAATAGAATTGACAATTTCATTGTCAGCAAAACACTTCTGTGGCTGAAATCAGTTGCTTAGGCTCTGATACCACCTTCTGTCGCAGCCCCCGGCCCCTATCTCCTGGGAAGGGGCGGACGCGAGCTCATATTCAGTGGTATCGGTGGTTTATCATTTCTGGCAGCGGAATTTACATCAGGACCGTAGTTAGGAAATATTTTATCTGATTAAAATACCACATCTTTATGATAATAAACACATGGGTAAAACCCAAGTTTCCAATACAAACATGTTTATAGGGATAACCCTAATTTATTGAATAAAACATTGTCTTTATTTAGGTAACTTTTATAGCCACATTTTCCAAGCCTTCAGTGTTGTCCAGCTGGCTTCTATTTGGCTTTTCACATTTTGTTACCTGAAACGCGTTTTAAAAACATTTGTCTGTGGGATATAATGGTGAGCGAATCCCAGTTTAATCAAGACAGGTTTTATCATTTTACAGTATTGAGAACGATTACATTGTTTATATCTACACAATTACTCATTCAGTATTATCAATCCTGACTGGTGGGTCATAGTACCCATTGGCTATCTCTTTGTCCAATGGTAACGTGTTCCACATTTTGTATACAAAACCCCAACATACCGGCAGTAATTGAAGAATTACAAACACTCAATCACTGCTAATTGTAATTTAAAACATTTAAGGTTTTTTAAAACATGTTACAAAAAAAAAGAGATTACTCACATTGCTACTTTAGGTTTTTCCTTTGTGACTTCCTTGTTATAATCTATTAATTAAACAATGCACACGCGAGGCCACCTAGGGTAGGCCCTCGCTTGGTTGATTCGGCCACTAGGCTTCACACGCGCACGCCACGTGTCCGCACCGGGAGTGGCCTGGTGGTTCACCTGTTGCGGCCCGCGACTTGGTTACTCAAGGGCTTCACAACCCGCGAGCGCCCTTCAGAATTTGTCTTTATTTATTTTTTATGAAATTCAAGGTATTTAGGGCTAGTTTGCGTATACAGGGTGTATTTTAGGAAGTATAGGGATGCTATAATTCTTTTGGGAGTGTAGGAAATATTGTTTGAGGGTTGTTATATTTACGGTCTCGATATTGCTATATCGTGGGATGCTTTTATTCTTTTGGAAACTTGGGTTTCACTTTTAGTTTTGCATAATGGTTTGACCTTGTATACCAAATTGCTATGTTGGATTGAAAATACTTTTTGTACATATGTCACGAGTCTAAAACTAGTGTACTCGCCAATACCATTGTATTGAACTATGCTTTTCAAACTTGTTGCGATGATGTTGGTGATGGATGGAATCTAGTAGGATGCTTAGATATACACTTTAAAATTTGTACCCCTATTGTATTGTATTTCATTATTCATGTTGTTGTATTTGCTTCAAATCCTTGTAATTGACTCTTTAGAAACGGAATGGAATTTATTATTTAAATACTTGTCACAATTATTAGTGTTATGATGTCTCGAGCAATCTATTTCGCCTCACTCCTATGTTTCCGCCATCGGTTAGGGAGTGACACTATTGGCATTAATTGGAGTCTTTTTATTAATATTAAATGTGGTGCTTATGTAATAGTGAGGAGGGAGTGAGATTGAACCCCTAATCCCTGGTGGCAAACTTAAGAGAAAAGTCCTACAATAAACTCCACCACCCTAAATATTATTGATAGGAGTATCCACCTAATAAAATGTAACATGATCAGGAAGTACACAAAAAAGAAAATAATTTCTAGTCAAACACAGGCTGCCACATGGTGCGTATAACTTTTATACATTTTGAAAATTTAAACTACAAAACTTAATGGTAATGATAATGGTAGCGTACATAAGCTATATCAAATGCAAAAATATAAATTGAAGATTTGGAGACTCAAAAGCCAGGTTGAAGAAAAGGGTTTCTAGGACAATCCATCTTTATAACTAAAAAATAAGTCATATTTACATCCTGGATGTTATTGGATTCATACAATTCCTTAAGGCTGAATTCTTTATCATTTTCCCCCTCCACTTTCGAAACGCATCGTTCTCTCTTTCGAGTTGATTCATCTCCCTGCATATGGTTTTGGATTTTTTTTCTTCTTAGTATCATAAGAAAAGGTGATGAAGTAGCAATGCAAAATAGGTTACATTTTCACTCAAGTCTAAAGGTGACATAAAGTAGCAATGCTAAATAGATTGCAAATATAAACTCCAATATTTTAGTAAAATCAAACACAAATAAAAAATAATCACATAGAAATTCAAAGGTTTGAGTCTTTAAGTGAAATGAGTTGCTATTAATTCAAGAAATGAGCATTTATCTAAGTACCAATTATTGATCCATACAATAAATCTTGATAAGAACAAGATTTAATTCATTTGAAGAACAAGAAGTTAAATTTGGGCTTCCTGGAATGGACATCAATTGAAGGTAAATTTTAGAAAAGCCATGGGATTTAAAAGTCATGGGAAATCAAGAATTATACCTTGGAATGGTGAAGTAGCAAAACCCTAATCAAGAATTATATCTTGGAATGGTGAAGTAGAAAAACCCTAATATGTGGGCGGATGGAGTGATGGTTATGTTTTCTAGACTTGGAATGGTGTACAGGAGATATCAAGAGGTGATTAAAACCCTAATTAATGAAGAGGTGTACAGGAGATATCAAGAGGTTATGTGAAATATGGATAACATATGGTACACCAGATTAAAAAAATTGAAATAAACCCTCTTAAATTTCATTGATCGCTAATACGGTGGAAATTTAACCACACCTTTTTATTTAACCACATTATTTTATAAATTATTATTTTTCTAACCAATCTGCAACTAAAAATAAATGGCCACAATTTTTTTGACCGTCTAGCTACCATGCCATCTCAAATACGCCTAATTCAAATTTTTGTGGGAAATTGGTGGCGAAATTTGCTACAGGTTTTTTAGTTGGCAAATTTTTGGTGGCGATTGCGCAATTTTCTAGTAGTGAATTGTTATTCAAAAGAAAATTTTGAATTCAATAGAACTAAAAGCTTCATTTTTTATCCAAAAGAAAAATTGTACTCCAATTGTTATGTGCAGATAAATTAAGACAATTTCATATATAAATATCTATTATGATATTTATATAAATACACGATATTTCAAAATGAGGATCTAAAAAATTTTGGGGGTCCAAAACTAGGGTTTACTTTTTTTATAAAGTAGAGAACCCAGTATAGGACGACTATGCAGTTATCAAACTAGGAAATTATAATAGGTGTGCGTTTACCTGACTCAACAAAAATAGTAGCGGGAGTCATTGAGCCGTTTGAGAGCTACAAGCCTGGCATATGACAAACACACTTAGATAATCTAAACACATACAAAAAAATAAAAACAAAAATAAAATTTGAAGTATCTTCTAATTTTATAAAATACAAATTTTACATATCAAAAGATTTTGGGTGGCAAAATATATAGATCACATTATTAACTAAAAATCACACCTTAATATTATAATTTTGTTTTAATCCTTATAAGATTTTATAAAACCATATTTTTTAATTTTTAATTTTTCAGGGCTTGATTATCCTTTTTTTTTTTGCAATTTCGCCTTTGCCTTTTTCAAGTAGTTCGAATGGATTTGGATTTTACCTTTCTCAGTTGAGCCCTTGAAAAGCCATGAACAATCAACATGCTATAGTCTGCTCCTAAATGATTAGCCAGATCCATTTGTGATGTGAAATCGGTGAATAACACCAAACCTAACATTTATAACCGATAAAACAAGTACAAAACACAAAATCCTCATAACTATACATCAAATAAGGAACAAAAAAATCCTCATAACTACAAAAAACTATGTGTTATAAATTCTTCTTCATTTGTTTATAGATCTATTCTAGATCATGCCTGTACAAAAATAAAAATTCAAAAAAGATATTTGGTAATGAATTTCTTAATTTTTCAAACTGATTTGATTTGGTATGCATATATGTTACATCAACACCAACAAAATCAAAACATACATGTCCATACAATTAATTAAACCAGAATTATCAAATTAGTACTTTTGAAAGAAGCCGTGTTTTGTAGAATGTAAAGAAAGAGTATGAGGTAAATCAAACTAGATGAAAATAAAATAAATAAAAGCTCTTACATTTGCACTGAAAAAGAGATGTCATCTTTAGGGCCAAGGTATGGATGAATGAGAGAAGACAGGGTGCGGCGGTGATTATAATGAAAATGGTATTGTGTTCATTTAAATAGAAAGTGTGGGGTTACCCTAATGCAAATTTTACTATAATCACCCTAAGCATTTTAAGAGCTTTCAAAATGGAACTCAACTATTATAAAAAAATTCATTTTCATCTATCATAATTCAATTCAGTTATTCTTTTAATAGTAAATTAGAGTTTTCGACCTTTAAGTATATTGTGAATTTCACTTTTCAGCCTAAATATAACGAACTGACAAAGTTGATCCTTTATGTTAATATGTTGTGATAATTTATGTCATGTTGTTTAACGACCTTTAATTTTGCATGTAAAGTTTGGTCGCGTGTCTTACACATTAACACGGCAAATTAGATTTTTCTTACCCTTTTAATTAAAAAAGTAAATTACGTTTTTGACACATGTGGTTAAGTTACTTTAACCCTATCAGCTCAAAGGAATTTATGACAGTTCGACCCTATCAACTCCTCACCAAAGGTGCAAAGTTCTTGCACATTCTCAGTTGCTCATGGGTGGTGCGGGTGCTGGTATCGGGTCGGGGTACTGTGGCATGGGTTCTTCTTGTAGGTACGGGTTCTCTAAGATTTCCCGGATATACTAGTCATTATCCCAGTATGGATCTAAAGGGACGAGGTTTGGATAGGTTTCTACTGGGTTTGGTATGAGTTCTTCATGTGAGTGAAATTCTGGGTAATTCCTATGGTCATCAAACAATGGGTCATAAACTAGAGGATGGGGTGCTGAGACTCTAGGGATTTCGTTTGGGTCAAAAGCAGCTAGTGGAATCTGGTCTCCTGGGTTTTGTTCTATTTCCATGGGTTGTGTTGGGAACAACGGTAGTGGCTGTGGTGTTATGAGTTGTTCTAAATTCGGGTCTGCAACAGTGGTAGCTAAGATATGAAAGTTGGCTAGTCTCCTATTGAGTATATCTTGAGTTTAGGTGTTCATTTCTCTATTCACAGATGCTAAAGCTCGCTGTTGATGTAACTTTCTGATTCTTTTCCTACGCTCGTGAGGTCCCCGACTGAACCATCCTCTCTTTTTGGTAGGGAATGGCTCCTCGGATTGCGCTTTGAATATAAAGATTCCTTCCTCTGTATTAGCTGAATACCTTGAGGCGGTAGGCTGGGAAGAAGTTCCTTCATCTATGGGAGAACTAGGCAACTGACGGTAAGCGTCCGATGGTCCTTGATCACTCTTGCTGTAAACTAACAAATTGTAAAATAACAAAATAATAATATACGCGTATGCACGTAGTTACATTGATTATTTCCTAACAGAATTGACAATTTCATTGTCAGCAGAACACTTCTGTGGCTGAAATCAGTGGCTTAGGCTCAGATAACACCTTCTGTCGCAACCCCCGGCCCCTATCTCCTCGGAAGGGGCGGACGCGAGCTCAGATTCAGTGGTATCAGTGGTTTATCATTTTTGGCAGCGAAATTTACATCAGGACCGTAGTTAGGAAATATTTTATCAGAGTAAAATACCACATCTAAATTCTAATAAAAGACTCCATTAAATGCCACATGTCATTTTTCTAAGACCTGTGCCACATGGCATATTCTTATTAGCTTAAAAAATCTGCTCCCGTCAATGTAAACCCACCGATCCATACCCGATACCAACTTAATTTCACTCTAAACCCTAATCTAATCTCATCACCAAGACTCCTTCCCACACCATCAACTCCGATTTTCCCTCTCTTCTCTTCCAAACCCTATCTAGCACCATGACACTATGGTTTTACCCATTACAAAGCCGCTGTCACCGTATGTTTTAATACGAAGTGTTTATGCAGGTGATATGGGCCCCTTCATCGATTGTTCTTCTCTTCAATGTTTATGCAGGTGATATGGACACCTTCATCTATTGTTCTTCTCTTCAATATTATCCATCCAAGTAATTATTTTTCAATTATAAATTACAGTAATTTATTAATATCGTATGATTGGATCTAACTGAATCAAAGTTTTGGTGAATTGATTATTGAAATTGCAAGCTTTTTGCATAAGTCGAATTTGTGTGTAAATTTTGAATTTTTGCTGTCCCAAACGTAATAAAATTAACCTCTATGCCTGTCCCTTAGAATGTTGGTACGTGAGATCTTTTTTATGCTATGTAGGAGCATTCACAGATAAAATTAATTTTTATTGTGTCGTATGCTTAAAATAATATTAAGTAACACAGATATTTAAAAATTGTGACAAATGTGGATATGTCGCATAATGTTATTCTTAATGAATGTTTGGTTTATATTTGGTTAACAGAAATGTATATAATATTTATCAACTTATGATTTATTTTTGTGATTTCAAGTGTATTTGACTTTTTAGTGTAATTGGTGGGGATCAGAAGCTACAAAGGAGATCTTGAGGTTGTTTGAAGAAGGAATCAATTCAGTCAAAACCCAAGTCAAACGGGACAACATGGTCGGATTTTCAACCCGGGTGCTCGGTGACGATGAACAGTTGTGATGCTCTAACTGTCATCGTACGGGGGCAAGAGCTCGCAGTCGTTCCTGTTACAGGTGAAGACATACCGAAGGTTGTTAACTGCTTTAATATTTTGTTTTGTTAATTGTTTGATCTGAATTTTTTGTTTGGTAGATTTCACTTAGAAATGCAGGTTTGTTAGATATGCAGGTTTAGGCAATTGTGTTTGAGTTAATAATGTTGTAGGTTTAGACTATAATCTCTGGTTATTTGCAAGGGGTTATCAGTCTTGGTTATTAAAAGTTGTTTAAGAGTTAAGACATCTGATCCATAGGGTTTGGGTTTATTGATATATTGTTAAGTGAGATGATTAGCTATGTTCTTGATATGCAAGAAAGTGTTTTATTGTGGTCGTTAAAGAATGGAAACGTTGTAGATCATCCTTGGTATAAAATCAATGTTACGAAGGGGAGGATGAGGATTCAAATGAAAGTGGCATTAGCTTTAGGGGTTGATGTTATGCATTATGTTGAGAGGCTGAACCGGCTTGATTTTTTTAAAGGTTATGTATAAATTATCTTTATAAAATAAATTGTTTTTATACGCATAAAATGGGGTTTTCTTTGAATGTCATTAATACCGCTGATGGTGATTGCCACTTTATTTGGTTTTGTGGTTTTGTAGGAACGTTGTTAACAAGAGTTGTGTGCGCCGGCTACCAAAACTTTAACTCCACATCTGGTATGTACGCTCCGCTACTGGGTCACTTTTTTTTCACAATCATATGCGCTTTTAGAATCATAAATTAAATTCATCTTTGTACATGATTTTGTTTTACATTAAAGATTTATAATATGTCAAACGATTTATAATCTTTCTTCTCTTTTATATTTTCTGGATGAATGGATTAACAATAAATTTGCAAATTGTTTTGTTACATTAACTTGATTATTTTGTATTTTAATTATGCTCCTCAACCTCATGGTATGTTAATGTTAGTCATGTCCATATTTATATATTAACAAATATTGATCATGGCTTATGCATTGGAACTCAACTACATGTCGTATCACTGCACAAACGCGTTGTTGAGGCACAGATCTTATCTGGACATTATATTGGGGCTCATACGTTTATCTCAAGATTTCGATTAATACCAACAGACAAAAGAACCCCGTTCAAATTTCAAAGAAGACAGTTTCCTCTTGCTGTATGTTTTGCCATGACTATTAAATAAAGGTCAAGGGCAATCGTGGTGTAAGTTTTTTTTTTTTTTCTAGAACAACCGGTTTTTACGCATGGCCAACCATATGTGGTATTGTCAAAAGTTAAAAGTAGAGATGGACTTAAGCTATTGATACTCGATGAAGATGGTCAAAATACAAACAAAACTGCAAATGTCGTGCTATAAGGATGTGTTTAGAGATTTGTAGAATGTAACGTGCACCTTCATTTTATATTGTTCGATCTAATAAAAATATTAAACTCATGTACATTTGTTTACAGTTGAGTAAAATTAAATATCATCAAACCCGATAAATTCATTCGTTTACACTTTAGTAAAACTAAATATCATCAAACTTGTGTACCACACGATTTAAATAAATGTAATAAATAAGTGATTAGAGATTTGCAGAATGTAACGTGTACCTTCATTTTATATTGTTTGATCTAATAAAAATATTAAATTCATGTACATTTGTTTACACTTTGGTAAAATTAAATATCATTAAGCCCGATAAAGTTACGTACATTTGTTTACACTTTAGTAAAACTAAATATCATCAAACTCGTGTACCACACGGGTCTATAAACTAGTCTTTATGATAATAAACACATGGGTAAAACCCAAGTTTCCAATACAAACATGTTTATAGGGATAAACCCTAATTTATTAAATAAAACATTGTCTTTATTTAGGTAACTTTTATAGCCACATTCTCCAACCCTTCAGTATTGTCCAGCTGGCTTCTATTTCGCTTTCACATTTTGCTACCTGAAACGCGTTTTAAAAACATTTGTCAGTGGGACATATTGGTGAGCGAATCCCAGTTTAATCAAGACAGGTTTTATCATTCTACAGTATTGAGAACGATTACAATGTTTATATCTACACAACTACTCATTCAGTATTATCAATCCTGACTGGTGGGTCATAATACCCATTGGCTATCTCTTTGTCCAATGGTAACATGATCCACATTTTGTATACAAAACCCCAACATACCGGCAGTAATTGAAGAATTTCAAAGACTCAATCACTGCTAATTATAATTTAAAACATTTAAGCTTTTGTAAAACATGTTACAAAAAAAGAGATTACTCACATTGCTACCTTAGGTTTTTCCTTTGTGACTTCCTTGTTATAATCTATTAATTAAACAATGCACACGCAAGGCCACCTAGGGTAGGCCCTCGCTTGGCTGATTCGGCCACTAGGCTTCACATGCGCACGCCACGTGGCCGCACCGGGAGTGGCCTGGTGGTTCACCTGTCGCGGCCCGCGACTTGGTTACTCAAGGGCTTCGCAATCCGCGAGCGCCCTTCAGAATTTGCTTTTATTTAATTTTTATGAAATTCAAGGTATTTAGGGCTAGTTTGCGTATACATGGTGTATTTTAGGAAGTATAGGGATGCTATAATTATTTTAGGAGTGTAGAAAATATTTTAGGAGGGTTGTTATATTTACGATCTCGATATTTCTATATCGAGGGATGCTATTATTCTTGTGGAAACTTGGGTTTGACTTTCAGTTTTGCATAATAGTTTGACCTAGTATACCAAATTGCTATGTTGGATTGAATATACTTTTTGTATATACGTCACGAGTCTAAAACTAATGTACTCGCCAATACCATTGTATTGAACTATGCTTTTCAAACATGTTGCAGGTTTAACGATGATGTTGGTTATGGATGGAATCTAGTAGGATGCTTAGATATACACTTTAAAATTTGTACCCCTATTGTATTGTATTTCATTATTCATGTTGTTGCATTTGCTTCAAATCCTTGTAATTGACTCTTTAGAAACGGAATGCAATTTATTATTTAAATACTTTTCACAATTATTAGTGTTATGATGTCTCGAGCAATCTATTTCGTCTCACTCCTATGTTTCCACCATCGGTTAGGGAGTGACACTATTGGCATTAATTGGAGTCTTTTTATTAATATTAAATGTGGTGCTTATGTAATAGTGAGGAGGGAGTGAGATTGAACCCCTAATCCCTAGTGGCAAACTTAAGAGAAAAGTCCTACAATAAACTCCACCACCCTAAATATTATTGATAGGAGTATCCACCTAATAAAATGTAACATGATCAGGAAGCACACAAAAAAGAAAATAATTTCTAGTCAAACACAGGCTGCCACATGGTGCGTATAACTTTTATACATTTTGTAAATTTAAACTACAAAACTTAATGGTAATGATAATGGTAGCCTACATAAGCTATATCAAATGCAAAAATATGAATTGAAGATTTGGAGACTCAAAAGCCTGGTTGAAGAAAAGGGTTTCTAGGACAATCCATCTTTATAACTAAAAAAAAGTCATATTTACATCCTGGATGTTATTGGATTCATACAATTCCTTAAGGCTGAATTCTTTATCATTTTCCTCCTCCACTTTCGACCACGCATCGTTCTCTCTTTCGTGTTGATTCATCTCCCTGCATATGGTTTTGGATTTTTTTTTTCTTCTTAGTATCATAAGAAAAGGTGACATAAAGTAGCAATGCTAAATAGGTTACATTTTCACTCAAGTCTAAAGGTGACATAAAGTAGCAATTCTAAATAGATTGCAAATATAAACTCCAATATTTTAATAAAATCAAACACAAATAAAAAATAATCACATAGAAATTCAAAGGTTGGAGTCTATAAGTGAAATGAGTTGCTATTAATTCAAGAAATGAGCATTTATCTAAGTACCAATTATTGATCCATACAATAAATCATAAATCTTGATAAGAACAAGATTTAATTCATTTGAAGAACAAGAAGTTGAATTTGGGCTTCCTGGAATGGACATCAATTGAAGGTAAATTTTAGAAAAGCCATGGGATTTAAAAGTCATGGGAAATCAAGAATTATACCTTGGAATGGTGAAGTAGCAAAACCCTAATCAAGAATTATATCTTGGAATGGTGAAGTAGAAAAACCCTAATATGTGGGCGGATGGAGTGATGGTTATGTTTTTTAGACTTGGGTTGGTGTACAGGAGTTATCAAGAGGTGATTAAAACCTTAATCAGTGGAGAGGTGTACAGGAGATATCAAGAGGTTATGTGAAATATGGATAACATATGGTACACCAGATTAAAAAAATTGAAATAAAACCTCTTAAATTTCATTGATCGCTAATACGGCGGCAATTTAAACACACCTTTTTATTTAGCCACGTTATTTTATAAATTATTATTTTTCTTACCAATCTGCAACTAAAAGAAATGGCCACAATTTTTTTGACCGTCTAGCTACCATGCCATCTCAAATACGCCTAATTCAAATTTTTGTTGAAAATTGGTGGCTAAATTTGCTACGGGTTTTTTAGTTGGCAAATTTTTGGTGGCGATTGCGTAATTTTCTAGTAGTGAATTGTTATTCAAAAGAAAATTTTGAATTCAATAGAACTAAAAGCTTCATTTTTTATCCAAAAGAAAAATCGTACTCAAATTGTTATGTGCAGGTAAATTAAGACAATTTCATATATATATATATATATATATATATATATATATATATATATATATAGGGTAGGGTTCCAGCGTGAACAACCTACCAAAAGTGAACTGCGTGAACAAATATGGACCGTTGATTTCCTTTTTAGTTGTTAAGGGTAGGATTGTAATTATATAAAAAATTAGATTTAAATCATTATTTTAATAATTGAATTAAGTTACATCTTTCCTAATTTAAATTCATTATCCACATTATGTTTATTTATTAATAAAGATAATTATCAAAACACACAACAAATCACCAGATTTCAATTTTAATTTTTATTTCAGATTTCATCACCAGAATTCAAATTTTGATTTTTAAGATCCACGTAACCTTCATATTTCAACGGTATACACATGTGTACTTGGATATAAATAGAACATTACAAATGTGTACTCAGCATCGTACCTATGTGTACAGTAATTCACAGGTGTACATCAACATTCAATACAAAAAAAAATTCTAAGATATCACAAAAACAGACGATATACACATGTGTACATCGCATTAAAAAGAGGGCAAAATCAGAATACACATGTGTACATCGTATTTAAACAAATAAGTATTTTAATAATTGAATTAAGTTACATCTTTCCTAATCCTTGATTTGATTTTTGAGAGATTTGTGCAATCAATTTAAGAGGATAATTGATTACATGATTTGTGAGAGATTTATGAAATCAATTTAAGATTGAAATTACACATATACCCTTTTTGTATTTAATTAAATGAAAAAAATTAACCAAAAAATTACCATCATGCCACTCACTTTAATCTCAAGATCTTAAAAATCAAGGGCCCAGATCAGTTCACGCAGTTCACTCTTGGGTTTTTGTTCACGTTTGAACCTAATCCTATATATATATATATATATATATATATATATATATATATATATATATATATATATATATATATATATATATATATATATATTATGATATATATAAATACACGATATTTCAAAATGAGGATCTAAAAAATTTGGGGGGGGGTCCAAAACTAGGGTTTACTTTTTTTTATAAAGTAGAGAACCCAGTGTAGGACGACTATGCAGTTATCAAACTAGGAAATAATAATAGGTGTGCGTTTACCTGACTCAACAAAAATAGTGGGAGTCATTGAGCCGTTTGAGAGCTACAAGCCTTGCATATGACAAACACACTTAGATAATATAAACACATACAAAAAAATAAAAACAAAAATAAAATTTGAAGTATCTTCTAATTTTATAAAATACAAATTTTACATATCAAAAGATTTTGGGTGGCAAAATATATAGATCACATTATTAACTAAAAATCACACCTTAATATTATAATTTTGTTTTACTCCTTATAAGATTTTACAAAACCATATTTTTTAATTTTTAATTTTACAACATCGCTTGATTATCCTTTTTTTTTTTGCAATTTCGCCTTTGCCTTTCTCAAGTAGTTCGAATGGATTTGGATTTTACCTTTCTCAGTTGAGCCCTTGAAAAGCCATGAACAATCAACATGCTATAGTCTGCTCCTAAATGATTAGCCAGATCTATTTGTGATGTGAAATCGGTGAATAACACCAAACCTAACATTTATAACCGAAAAAACAAGCACAAAACACAAAATCCTCATAACTAGACGTCAAATAAGGAACAAAAAAATCCTCATAACTACAAAAAACTATGTGTTACAAATACTTCTTCATTTGATTATAGATCTATTCTAGAACATGCCTGTACAAAAATAAAAATTTAAAAAAGATATTTGGTAATGAATTTCTTAATTTTTCAAACTGATTTGATTTGGTATGCATATATGTTACATCAACACCAACAAAATCAAAACATACATGTCCATACAATTAATTAAACCAAAATTATCAAATAGTACTTTTGAAACAAGTCGTGTTTTATAAAATGTAAAGAAAGAGTATGAGGTAAATCAAATTAGATGAAAATAAAATAAATAAAAGCTCTTACATTTGCACTGAAAAAGAGATGTCATCTTTAGGGCCAAGATATGGATGAATGAGAAAAGACAGGGTGTGGTGGTGATTATAATGAAAATGGTATTGTGTTCATTTAAATAGAAAGTGTGGGGTTACCCTAATGCAAATTTTACTATAATCACCCTAAGCATTTAATTCAGTTATTCTTTTAATAGTAAATTAGAGTTTTCGACCTTTAAATATATTGTGAATTTCACTTTTCAGCCTAAATATAACTAGCTGACAAAGTTGATCCTTTATGTAAATACGTTGTGATAATTTATGTCATGTTGTTTAACGACCTTTAATTTTGCATGTAAAGTTTGGTCACGTGTCTTACACATTAATAGGGCAAATTAGATTTTTCTTACCCTTTTAATGAAAAAAGTAAATTACGTTTTTGATACATGTGGTTAAGTTACTTTAACCCTATCAGCTCAAAGGAATTTATGACAGTTCGACCCTATCAACTCCTCACCAAAGGTGCAAAGTTCTTGCACATTCTCAGTTGCTCATGGGTGGTGCGGGTGCTAGTATCGGGTCGGGGTACTGTGGCATGGGTTCTTCTTATGGGTACGGGTTCTCTAAGATTTCCCGGAAATACTAGTCATTATCCCAGTATGGATTTAAAGGGTCGAGGTTTGGATAGGGTGCTACTGGGTTTGGTATGAGTTCTTCATGTGGGTGAAATTCTGGGTAATTCCTATGGTCATCAAACCATGGGTCATAAACTAGAGTGTTGGACCCAGTATGGCCTTAACAACTTCTTTTTACGTAATATGGCAAGTGATTTCAGTATATGTGAAAAAGATGTGCGGAAATGGAAATCAAACTTTCAAGAAACAAGACCTACAGAATTATCAAGTTTATATCACTTTGAAACAAATTAGTTTAACAAGGTGATTGTAAGATTATTATCTAATACAAATGAATCTTGATTTCTGTGGGTGAGAAGAGCAGTTGGAGTTTGAGTGTATGTATGTAAATGCTAGGCTTCAAACTCAAGTATCTTCTACCTCTCGAGCCTTCTATTTATAGACGGCTGTGGGCATGAATAAACAATTGTTTATTCATGCAATAAATCCTGCATAAAGTAGCAATTTGACATATTCATTGAATCCATCGTTCAAGTTGCATTTGTAATCATGAAAACCAATAATGTCATGCTTCGGTCATGGGTGGCAGGATAGAGTTGTGATTTTAGACAAGTGGGTCTGTCATCAGAATTTCTGATAAGCCACTTCATCTGAAATTCTGGTGAACAAATCATCAGAAAATTTGATGATCAGAATTTGTCAGAAACTGATCAGAAATATCATCAGATCCATCAGAAACGACCATGTCTGATAATCCAAATCAACTCTTTTATCAACTTGAGATTCTTTGTAGTAGATACTTTGCTTTTCGGTTGTCCCAACTGTTTTTCTTCATCTTGCTGTGTTCTTCAGGACTGTTATCTTCTTCAAAGATCCAGTTGATTGAGATTTTCTTCAATACTTACAGATAAAGTTTCCTAACAGTTTCCCCCTAAGTATTGTAAGAAAATAAACTATCTCATTAAAAAAAATTCCAAACAGTGGATACTTAATACTTGCAAAATTTAAACCAGTTACTAGAGTTTTTGAAAAACAAATTACATAAAAGATAAAAATAAACAATTTCTAATTCAGCTTCACTCTCTTATGCATATCTCCTTTCTTTATCTTCTTTTTGTAGGAGATGTATTTGTTGCAGCTGTCATACATGTCTTTATACCATCCTCTTGCTTGAATCCATTCTTCAATCATTTGCTCAATTTCTTTCCTTCTTCCTTCCAAGTTCTTTTCTATCTTCTGAAGATGTTCCTGTCTTCTGTTCATGGTTCTTAAGATATACCTCAGGGTTTGATTTGAGTACTTACAGATGTCCACACTTCTAAACAGAGCTTTGTTATTGTCTTGATCTCTGAAGATTACACCATATTCTTGTTCTCCATCTTTGCTTGTTTGCATTATGATGTATCCAGATCTTGCATCATCTAGTATTTCTAAGGGAACTTTTGTCTTAGGTGATCTAAAGTACACCTTTTTGTTGTGCACATGCTCATAATTGATGCATAGATCAAAGTCTGAAAAAGCCATCCTTTCAAATAGCAATATTCCAGCTTTTGATATGACATTTAATGCCCTTCTGACCTCTTGGTTATTTTTCTTTTCCTTTTCATAGTTATCCTTCATGAACAGAATGTCCAAAGGATGCAACTGGTCAGCTATTTCTTCATCAGTCACTTTCTGTTCATCCCCCTTTTCTCTTTGAAGTGTGTATCTGTTTTGTACAAACGTTCCCCCTATATCATTAGTTGCTACTTTCACTTCTTCTACCTTTAGAATTCTCTTTACCGGATTTTCATTGTGCTTGTGAATGCTGTAAGGCCCTCTTTTCATTCATTCTTCTCTTAAGCCCAGCCTGGTAGGAGATAGTGATCTTGGTATTTCATCTTCTTTCGTCAAGTAGTAGCTCACCAGATTGTATTCAGGAAATATCATTACATCTCTGGCAATTTCTTTGACCATGATAGACTTGGAGTCTGAGAATTTCCTCTTAACAATTTTTGACTCTGCTTCAGACTCTTCTTCCTCTTCCCATTCCTTCATTGTTTGTATATTCAAATATTTGCTTATTGTTGAATCATCAGATATTGTTGGATTTGGAACAGCAGCCAGCATCTTCAAATTTGTAATTACATGAGGTTTTACAGCTGCTAATCTTTTCAGCATTTCTTCTTTTGGAATATTTGGAGGTGGTCCCATCACTGTGGTACCAGCTTTGGTGATTGGTGTGGTTGTTGATTGTCGAGGAGTTGAACTTGGAGCCTTCTGATGTGAGCTTGAATCAGGAATTTGCTTCATGAGTTTTTGAGGATCCACTTTGGCTAAACTTGCAACATTGAATTGCATTCTCTCCATTAGTTGTTGTGTTTCCCTCATCAGTTTTGAGTTGTTGGCCATGTTCTTTTGAGCTTGGTTGAATTCATCTTGAGCTTTCTTCTGGTTTTCAGCCCATTCCTTTGACAGCTTCTCAAGGGCATCTATGATACTGTTGTTACTTGCCCTTAGAATGGAAATTTCTTCTTCCAAAACTTTCTGATGCATAAATGTTTAGTTCTGGTGCTTTTTCTTTCATCTTCTGAAGGGACTTTAATGCTTCAGAGTTATCATTAGTTTGTTTCTTTATTGCTTCCACTGATTCTGATAATATCTTCATTTCAACCCTTTGACCTTGTATTTCTGACAGCAACATATCGAGTTTTTCTTCCACTGGATTTCTTTTGCAGATTTTGTAAGCTTTTTCCAACATTGTTTCCAGATTTTCTTGATTCATGGGTTTTTCAGGGATATTTGGAACAACAGATGTTCATGCTAACATACCAGCTGCAAACACATTTGCTGCTGTTTTGGAAATGATAGGATCACTTTTTGCTTTACCAGAATTTGGTGCAGCTTTAAGTTTACCAGTATCATCTCCACCAGTGGTGAGTGACATACTCTCATCCTGGATTTCCTTATGTCCTTGAATCACATCAAGATGTGATTCTCCATAAGTTTTTAAGGTAAACATATCACCTTTTTCTAGATTTCCTTGATCAGTTTCCTGATCTCTATCTGTTGAGACCTCATACTCCTCCTCATTTTCTGATTCAAAGTTGAGATTATAAGCACTAGTAACCTCTTTATCAATTTCAGTTTCTTTGTGTTCTAAGTTGTAAGAAACATTTACTGAACTTTCTGAATTAGTTTGTTTTGAGTAAGTATCAACTAAAACAGTTCTTGAGAAAGATGTACCGGCGATATGAGATTCTGCATGATGTATTACTTCCGTTGTTTTAATTTCAGTGCCACCAAATTGAACTTCTTCATGAATTTTTCCAGCTATTTGTGATTCTGCATGATGTTCCTGTGCTGACTCTTGTAGTATATCAAAATCTGGATGAATTCTTCCTTCATGAATTTGATCATTTTCAGCATCATTTGATGTGTTGGTAATCATCAGAATTCTCTCTCCTTCTGCTTCTTTTGATGATTTTGACTTTTGTTCTTCATCTCCTTCCAGTGATTAAGAGCATTTAAAAACTCCTCTGCTGGCTCTTTCTAATGTGGAGTCTGACTTGTTTAGAAGAGTCTCATGCTGTATTCTGTATTGTGAATATTGTGAAATGAAACATAGCATGCTTTCTGGCAATATAGGGATAACTTTGTCAGATTCCCATCCATGATTAGAACTCCAGGCCTTCATTATGTTTGATCTCCACAGATTTTCCAGAATTGGAATTTCCATTTCTCTTGCAACAAATGTTTCATAAATAAAAATAGAAATTAATCTCGGATATGGCAAATGTGAGATTATTTTTCCATTTTTAGTAATGATTGACCTTTTGATCAGGTTAAAAATTTCTAATCCGTAATCAATTCTGAACCCAGTTATGAGTCCATACATGATTGTTAGAATAGCTTGATTAATCTGATCAGTTCCTCCAATTTTTGAAGTGAGGCATTTGTTTAATACTTCCATCATCACTTGCCATATTGCTGGTAGTTCATTCCTTCTGATTGAACCAATTTTGTTGACTTTCTTGTTCTTGTAACCAAGCCCAATAATAAAGCTTAATAGCTCTTTCCTGCTTGGTGATTCGACATAGTTATCAAGAATGGGTAGTTCAAGCCATTCTCTTACCCTTGCAAGAGTTAATGTTACGGAAACATTTTCCCATACATGGGCAGAGAGTTGGTTTTCTTCAACTTCATCAAAGGTGTGAACAAATTGTTACAGCAGTTTTTCTGGTACTTCTTTCTCTTTTGTTAGAGCTCCTGTAATTGGACAGTTCATGAGATATTCTATCAGAAGTTGGCATCTCACATCATATTCTGAGTGCTCTGTATTCAACAGCAAATTATTTTCCTTTATTGGCAGAAATTCATCATCGTCAATGAAAGGTACATCATGTTGAACAATTGGGATGTTGAGGTTTACTTCGGCCATTTTGAATTAGGGTTTGAAATTTAGGGATTTTTGACCGAGGTAGAGAGCTTTGCTTTGGTTTGAGACTTGTGAGGTAGGTATGATCCTTTTGAATTTTCTGCTATGGGCTATATATAGTGAGGATTGTTAGCAGAGTGTTTGTGGATTTATGGAGTTGAGAGTATATGGATCGTGTCATGTAGTGGCGGTTAAAGGATCATTAATTGTCTTTTATACCCTTTGATCATGGGATGTCGGTTTTTGATTCGTGATATAACCGTTAGATCGTGGGTATCAAAACTTTTAATCGTGTAATCGTGGTTGTGCCCTTTCAACTTGTTCTTTTTGTAGTTTCACTTAAGTGCTTCATCTGAATTTAGAAAAAAAAACATTATCGGTTGTATGATTTGTGGACCCTACTCTTTTGAGGAGGTCCAATTAGCTTTCTTCATCTTCATTTTCTTTTTGAATCAAAATTCCATTTTTTTATCGTCTTCCTCTCTTTTGATCAAATAAAGTCAACAGAAGTCAACAGAATTTGATGTATTTTCCCCCTCAATTTGTCACCCCCCTTTTTTAAACAAATATTTGATGATTTGTATCAAAAATTTTTAGTTCTATCGGGTGAACTTGAATCAAATTCTGATAATTTGATGAAATTTCTGATAAATTTTATCAGATTCTGATGATTTATGAAAATCCTATCAGATTTTATTTGATTCTTACCAGATTTTCCTTGGAAAAAAATTACTTATGTAGCAAGATTTAAAGCAAAACATGTAGCATTTTTGATACCATATGAACATATCTACTACATACCATCTACACACATAAGACCTATTTATGAGGGGTTTTAATCAATATCTATTCCATCTCCATATTCAATCTCAAGTAGTACCCATTGTTCAGTTACTAAACCAAAATTTTTATTTGTTGGTCTAAGTAAAGCTATGCTTGTATTTTGCTGAAGAATCAGCTCTGCTTTTTGATAACCAGCAGGAATTCCACCAAAGTCCAGCTAACTTGTGATTATCTTCATTAAAAAGCATGGATACATCAAAAATGGCCTGCTTGACCACATGTTGCTTGCAAAGTCTCTCATTAGATAATAAGAGAAGTTGTAAGGAACTTTCAATGTGACAGCTCAGCAAATTTCTAACAACTTGTTAGATGCTTCATGATGATTTATGGTTTTCCTCGAGTAGCATGCACCTAGTTGAGTGATTAGAAACTGCCACGGTTTGATGAAGCCATTTTTGTTGATTGCTCTGGGATCATTTTCAGGATTGTACCCCATGTGCTCCAAAGTTTCTTCAATCTCATCTTCTGAGAACATCAGAACATTGTTGTCATCATTGAGTTGAAGAGCTGTTCTGATGGTCTTTTCAGTTATTCTGATTGTTTGATTGAGAACTTTACTTTCAACATATATCCACCCTCTATCTTGACTTTCTGACAATTTTGCGTTTTGCCAGAATGTTTGAAGGATTTCAGGGAATATTGTTATGTTGGCAGTTAGAGCATTTCCCAGTACTTGCCATAAGCATGTTTACCAAAGCTTGGCATCCATCCCAGAGAGGACCCTCAAAACTGGTTCTGAGTCTGAGGTTGTGGTATGGATGTAAAAGAAGTGGGAAACGATCAGCTTGTATTGTAACCTTTTTTCTAAGTGAAGATCTTTATCTGTGAAGAAAGAAATGAAGAGATTTTTCTGAATGAAGGTGATTGTTTTTGCTTCATGTGGTAGACATGTATAGTAAATTTTAAGAACTGTCATTAATGTTATCTACCCACTGAATCTTGTCTACCACAATCTTAGTTATTTTATTGTTTTATCAGGTGATCTTAAAAATAACCCAAATTGAACCCTTCTTCATTAAATGATTTAGGCGGCTATTTTTCAGTTTTCTATCATGATTGCCTACTGTTGTCATTTCAGTGTATTTAATGAAGAAAGAAAGAGAAAAAAAATCTCTACACCTATTGATAATATTCAGAAAATCTTCTGTCATGTGACGTTTGCCAAAGAGAATAAAATAAACAAAATAACAAAAAAAATTATGAATTTGTCAATTTTGAATTATGACTAAAGGTGATGAAATGTATGAACTTGTTCAAATAATTAGTCGTTAAGAAGCTTTCTGATTTGTTACCAGAAATTCTGATAATTTGTTAGATTTTTCTGATGATGTATCAGATTCTCTTAAATTTTATCAGATTTTCTGATATCTTATCAGAAATGCAAATCTTTTGATTCTTTTTATTCAAACAGGTTACAAATCACAAAGAACTTTATCATAATTTTGACCATGATTTAGCAGAATGTACCTTAAGCCTTTATAGGCTACTTTCTTCAATGGTCAGATGTTCCTTTCATTTTCAAAAATTTACCATTTTACCCAGCTTTGAGACAAAGTTGCTGAGTAAGCTCCTATCTCCAGTCATGTGCTTGGAGCTTCCTGAGTCGCAGTACCAGATCCGTTGCACATGATGGTCCTGAAATGAAATGATTAGAGGGTTTTAGGTACACAGGCATGCTTGGGTACACTTTCTGATGATATTCTGGTTCTATTAATTCTTCTAGATGACCTTCCATCAGAATTTCTGTTGGATGCTGAGCCATTAACAAAATTTTTGTTTTTCTTTTGGAGATGGTGTTGAACAAGCTTCAGTATTTCAACACACATACAGGAATCATCAGAAATTTCTGATTTTCCTTCTTGTGATGGAATGTAGGGATAGTTTTGAAAAGATGAGTGAACTGCTTCTGGAGTTTTTACAAACTCTTGACTGCATTCACTTCTTTTTGGTTCAAAATTTGGCTTATCAAAGGAGTATTCAGAACATGTTGATTTGCATGTTTCAGAATCAGATTCTGATAAGTATTTATCAGAAGTCTGTTGAGTAGCTTTTACAAAGACAATGGGTTTGTTATTGTTTGTTTTTACATAACCCAACCCTTCTCCTTTGTTCTTTGGAGTGGACTCTATGAAACTTATGAATTCTTTTGCTTCTTGAAAACCTCTTACATTAATTTCTTTATCATTGATTTTCTTGTAAAGATCTTTTCTTTCGTTTTCATAGAACTCAATTTTAGCTCTTTGATCTAAACTTTGTTCTATCAGTAATCGGTTTTCAAGAATGATTTTATTCAAAGTCCTCTCCAACTCATCAGATTTTTTACCATCTGATTGATGTTTAACTTGCAAGTTTAAAAAATCTGACATGAGCTCATTTAGCTTGTGTTCAAGATCAAGATTGTCTAAACTTACCTGTTGTCCTGAAGTCTCTGGTATGTCATCAGAAAGTGCCATGAGACAGAAGTTGGCCATTTCTTCTTCTTCTTCTTCATCAGAAGAGTCATCAGATAGCCATGTATCTGTTCCAGCAATTAAGCTGACTTGCTGTTGTTGCTTCTTCGCTTCCTCAAGCTTCTTTTCATAGTAAGCAACATCTTTCAGCTTCTTGGTCTTACACTCAGATGCATAATGACCTTTTTGCTTGCACTTGTAGCACACCACCTCAGCCTTTCCCTTATCTTTAGATCTAACATCTTCTTTAGATCTATCATCCATCCTCCTTCTATCACTCCTCTGGTACCTTTGGCTTCCTCCCCTCAACCTTTGCTCAAATGTTTTGGTGAAAAATCTGATGATGAATCGGAAGTTTCAAAGGCCTGGCTGTTTGATGGTTGTGGATCATTGGACGTTGTTTGTCTTTGTGAGTTAGAGATAAGAGCTAAAGATCCCCCTCTTTGAATGGTTTCTTCAAATATTTCTTCCTCTCTGGGGATCAAGATGCTATATAAGTCGTGAAGACTCATGTTTCCTAGTTCTAAGGTTGAGGACAAAGTCATTGTGAGACTTCTCAATTCTCTAGGCAAAGCATCAAGAAATTTAATGTTTCTTTCATCATTTGATTTAGTTATTCCAAATTTCTTTAGCTCGTTTAAAAGTTTTGTGAACCTTTGATATGTATCATTTAACTTTTCATTAGGTAAACTTTTAAACCTTTCATAGGATGAGACGTTGTTTGTTTTCTTGTTTCTTTTCATCCTTTCTCCTCCTTCACAAAGATTTTCCAACTGATCCCATATTTCCTTGGCTGATGCACAAGCATCAACTTGTGAAAATATGTCATTAGGGATGACCATTATTAAGAGTGATTTTGCTCTTTCATCCTTAATCACCAGATCCTTGTCTTCCGGGCTCCAGTTTATTTCACTTTTTGGAGCACGAGAGGCAGGGATTCCTGGTGTTTGGTCAGTTGCTGGAATTGCTGGTATTTTAGTCATTGGTATATGTGGACCCCTTTCAATGGATTGAAACAGAGCTCGGTCATGACCATTAAGGAAATTGACCATCCTGATTTTCCATTGGGGGTATTCCTCTCTGACCAGAGTCGGAGGTTTGGACATAGAACCAATGTTAAAAGCATTATTCCAGGTTTGAAAGCTGGCCATATTTAGAAAAAAGAAGAGAGATTGATCGTTTGAAAATAATTTATTCAATCTGCTCTGATACCAATTGTTGGACCCAGTATGGCCTTAACAACTTCTTTTTACGTAATATGGCAAGTGATTTCAGTATATGTGAAAAAGATGTGCGGAAATGGAAATCAGACTTTCAAGAAACAAGACCTACAGAATTATCAAGTTTATATCACTTTGAAACAAATTAGTCTAACAAGGTGATTGTAAGATTATTATCTAATACAAATGAATCTTGATTTCTGTGGGTGAGAAGAGCAGTTGGAGTTTGAGTGTATGTATGTGAATGCTAGGCTTCAAACTCGAGTATCTTCTGCCTCTCGAGCCTTCTATTTATAGACGGCTGTGGGCATGAATGTTTATTCATGCAATAAGTCCTGCATAAAGTAGCAATTTGACATATTCATTGAATCCATCGTTCAAGTTGCATTTGTAATCACGAAAACCAATAATGTCATGCTTCGGTCATGGGTGGCAGGATAGAGTTGTGATTTTAGACAAGTGGGTCTGTCATCAGAATTTCTGATAAGCCACTTCATCATAAATTCTGGTGAACAAATCATCAGAAAATTTGATGATCAGAATTTGTCAGAAACTGATGATATTTCATCAGATCCATCAGAAACGACCTTCTTTGATAATCCAAATCAACTCTTTTATCAACTTGAGATTCTTTATAGTAGATACTTTGCTTTTCGGTTGTCCCAACTGTTTTTCTTCATCTTGCTGTGTTTTTCAGGACTGTTATCTTCTTCAGAGATCTAGTTGATTGAGATTTTCTTCAATACTTACAGATAAAGTTTCCTAACATAGAGGATGGGGTGCTGAGACTCTAGGGATTTCGTTTGGGTCAAAAGCAGGTAGTGGAATCTGGTCTACTGGGTTTTGTTCTATTTCCATGGGTTGGGTTGGGAACAACGGTAGTGGTTGTGGTGTTATGAGTTGTTCTAAATTCGGGTCTGCGGTAGTGGTAGCTAAGATATGAAAGTTGACTAGTCTCCTATTGAGTATATCTTGAGTTTGGGTGTTCATTTCTCTATTCGCAGCTGCTAAGGCTCGCTGTTGCTGTAACTTTCTCATTCTTTTCCTACGCTCGTGAGCTCCCCGACTGAACCATCCTCTCTTTTTGTTAGGGAATGGCTCCTCGGATTGCGTTTTGAATATAAAGACTCCTTCCTCTGTATTAGCTGAATACCTCGAGGGGGTAGGCTGGGAAGAAGTTCCTTGATCACTCTTACTGTAAACTAACAAATTGTAAAATAATAAAATAATAATATACACACATGCACGTAGTTATATTGATTATTTCCTAACAGAATTGACAATTTCATTGTTAGAAGAACACTTCTGTGGCTGAAATCATTGGCTTAGGCTCTGATACCACATTCTGTCACAACCCACGACCCCTATCTCCTGGGAACGGGCGGACGCGAGCTCAGATTTAGTGGTATCAGTGGTTTATCATTTTTGGCGGCACAATTTACATCAGGACCGTAGTTAAGAAATATTTTATCAGAGTAAAATACCACATCTTTATGATAATAAACACATGGGTAAAACCCAAGTTTCCAGCACAAACATGTTTATACGGATAAACCCTAATTTATTGAATAACACATTGTCTTTATTTAGGTAACTTTTATTGCCACATTTTCCAAGCCTTCAGTAGTGCTGTCTAGCTGGCTTCTATTTGGCTTTCACATTTTGTTAACTGAAACGCATTTTAAAAACATTTGTCAGTGGGACATACTGGTGAGCGAATCCCAATTTAATCAAGACAGGTTTTATCATTTTACAGTTTGAGAACGATTATAATGTTTATATCTACACAATTACTCATTTAGTATTATCAATCCTGACAGGTGGGTCATAGTACCCATTTTCTATCTCTTTGTCCAACGGTAACGTGTTCCACATTTTGTATACAAAAGCCCAACATACCGGCAGTAATTGAAGAATTACAAAGACTCAATCACTGCTAATTATAATTTAAAACATTCAATGTTTTGTAAAACATGTTACAAAAAAAGTGATTACTCACATTGCTTCTTTAGGTTTTTCCTTTGTGACTTCCATGTTATAATCTATTAATTAAACAATGCACACGCGAGGCCAGCTAGGGTAGGCCCTCACTTGGCTGATTCGGCCACTAGGCTTGACACGCGCATGCCACTTGGCCACACCAGCAGTAGACTGGTGGTTGACCTGTCGCGGCCCGCGACTTGGTTACTCAAGGGCTTCGCACCCCGCGAGCGCCCTTCAAAATTTGTTTTTATTTAATTATGAAATTCAAGGTATTTAGGGCTAGTTTGTGTATACAGGGTGTTTTTTAGGAAGTATAGGGATGCTATAATTATTTTAGGAGTGTCGGAAATATTTTAGGAGGGTTGTTATATTTACGGTCTCGATATTGCTATATCGAGGGATGCTATTATTCTTGTGGAAACTTGGGTTTGACTTTTAGTTTTGCATAATAGTTTGACCTTGTATACCAAATTGCTATGTTGGATTGAAAATACTTTTTGTACATATGTCACGAGTGTAAAACTAGTGTACTTGCCAATACCTTTGTATTGAACTATGCTTTTAAAACATGTTGCAGGTTTAACGATGATGTTGGTGATGCATGGAATCTAGTAGGATGCTTAGATATACACTTTAAATTTTGTACCCCTATTGTATTGTATTTCATTATTCATGTTGTTGTATTTGCTTCAAATCCTTGTAATTGACTCTTTAGAAACGGAATGAAATTTATTATTTAAATACTTGTCACAATTATTAGTGTTATGATGTCTCGAGCAATCTATTTCATCTCACTGCTATGTTTCCACCATCGGTTAGGGAGTGACACTATTGGCATTAATTGGAGTCTTTTTATTAATATTAAGATGTGGTGCTTGTGTAATAGTGAGGAGGGAGTGAGATTGAACCCCTAATCCCTGGTGGCAAACTTAAGAGAAAAGTCCTTGATGTGCACAAAATGCAACATATAAATTACATCAATTATGGCATAAAACTAACCCTTTTTTAGTACTAATGTTGGAAAAAGTGTGTTTTTGTCTTCTTTTGTATTTTCAGGATTAAATGAGCTCAAATGAACAAAAGAAGCAAAAACACAACTAAAACCAACATAAATACAAAGAAAAGGAAGAAACGTGGCATGCCCGACTCCTCGACAGCATCTCCCAAAGCAAAAACAAGAAGAAAGCTGAGCATGGGGTTGTGCCCAGCTCAACAAGGGGCGTGTCCAGCTCAACACGGGGCGTGTCCAGCGAACACGGGGGCATGGTCAGCCTTGGCACAAAAGACAAACCTGTAGAAGCTTCTATTGCCCACCACGGGGCCGTGCTCAGCGGACACGGGGGCGTGGTCAACTGTTGTAGACGCATTTAATGAAATTGCAATTAATGAAGAGAGAGACGGATGGACATGGGGCCGTGCCCAGTGGACACGGGTCCATGCCCGAGCTTCTGTTCAGCCTATAAATAGGAGTGCTTGGAGCTCTTGCAACTCATCCCTTGGCACACCACCTCTCTCACACTTCACCCACCACCCACCACCATCACAACACCATCATCCACCACCATCATCCATTGTCCATCATAGAGTGTGTGAGTCGTCTCGGAATCCAAGATTGATCGTAAGAGTTCTTGACAATCAAAGGCCATGTTTGCCTAAGTCTCTTACATCACTTGGTGAAGACAAGTGTTTAGTGTAATGCTTTTTATTTTTAATCTTTTGCACTTTTTAATTGGTTTTGTATTAATGACTTTAATTACTAGTTTCTTATGTTGAAGGTGATTCTTCCTTATCGTTTGTCCGTGGTGTCTTGGCATTATTTTACTATCTATATAAAATAAAAGATTTTCACCATTCATATCTTCACGGTCTATATGGAGATATGTTGGCTACCTGGTCGGGGGTTAAGGGAATGGTTTGGTAAGAGTCTTACCATTGTTCAGTGTATAGATCCTGCAAAGGACCTGGGTCAAATTTAGTAGGACCTCCTTCAATACCCAAAGGTATTGGATGGCGGGGGTCCAAACTCTTTGATCCCCTCATAAGTTAAACTACTATTAAAACTTTAACCCGGCTACTTAGGACTGTATCCCTGCTGACTCAGACTACTTAGCCGAGGGTAACGTCGCCTTCAAAAAAGGGCCCTGTAGGATCGTGTTCGGACCCGAAATGAGTCAATCAGAGGCGTTCAAGTCTGTTTCAGGTGCGGAAAACAAGAAACAGACGTGAAAACAGCTTGTATTCACTATAAATTGCCTTGTATATTGATTTGCAGCTGATTACAATCAAATGGCACTTCGGCAGCACCTCGGTACCGGAAAACAAGACTACTACAAATGATTTCGCTCGAAACCTATATATACACATCTGATTCCGCTTGAAACTGACCAATGGTCATTTCAAGTGAAATCACCCTTTCAAGCGAAATCTCATGTATTACAACCTTAAACATCCTATTTTCTCGTACAACGTGCCCTGATCTAACATATCTAGAACAAGAATCGATACAAGACGAAGTCGACAGATGTATGCACCAACAAACTCCCCCTCAGATGTTGACGAGTCTCAAGGTGTCGAGTCTTTGCAGCTTCAGTCTTTATCAGTCTTCTGGGCTTCACTCTTTCGATCTTTCTCTCGAAAATCTTAAGACTTCCCCTATTGATTTGCTCAGGTAACGGAACTTTGCTCTTTAAACTCAAGTTTCTCAGGATCGATTAACCTGGCTCTTCAAACATCCATTCCAAGATCATGATCTGGCTCTCATCCAGCTCAGGTTATCTGCACAATCTCTACCTCAAAGTAATTTTCACAAATTTAACAATTTAATATTAAGATGTAAGCACCAGCACTGACTCTCCTCTTCAAAAGTAAGTTTAATTATTTTTAGATTTAACCGTCTCCCCCTCAAAAAATAGTCATCATGTTTAGCATTCGGAATTTTGAATATCAGCTTTCCAACACCAATTGTCGAAAATCTTTTTGAATTTTTTATATAAAAGAAAATGCAGTAAAGAAATATTTACAGACAATATTTTTGTGAGTTTGTGTAAGAGGATCATATCAGTATCTGAGACATATCACCAACACCGTTAAGCTTCATTTCATTTTAAGTTCTAAACAATTCACCTAGATTGTCAGTATATTGGTCCACTTAAATTTTCACACAAAGTTCAACTGTTTCGAGATACGAAATTAATGTTTTAAGCATTTAAACTTATTCGCGTGTCCCACTACTTGAATATACTCCCGTATCCAGATCCCAATATTCAGTCTTACAGGTGAGTATACCACAGATGATATCTGTAAGGGGTTAGGTGCGAAACCGTGAGAGCTCAGGTCAGAACTTCCGTTCAGCAGAGAGATGACGGCTCGACTTTTGGTGTGTCCCCTTTAGAGGATCTTTTTTACAACAGCACATGATTAGCATTTTGCAATGTCTCATCATTTTTTATGCTGAGGGCGGTGCTATATTTCAAGCTTTTGCGGAAAGTATTATACGGGGACTAGGTCAGAATTTCCATTCAGCAGAAGTCTTGGAATAATACCCCAGATATCACTGAGTATAAAGACCTAGTATCTCAGAAAGAGGGACCTTTCAAACAAGATTTCGGGGGTTACCCATATATCCAAGTTTTGTTCCCCACAATATAAGCAAGTTTGAATTTAGATTTATATCTCGTCACAATCTACTAAATGTGCAAAAACCTACTAGCATATCCATAGTGAGATTGTTTATCACATTTGACTTTCCATTTCTTTAGCATGTTGTGACAGTCCACTGATGTACTATCATTTCCTCTTTTTACAACAAAAACTCATTTTTGAATTTTATCATGTTTTTGGCTGTTTCAAATTTTCTAATGTTTTTTGGATTTTCTGAAATTTCTTACTCCCCCTAAAATGCAAACACATTTAAGAAATTTGAAAAAAAAAATGAGCTCTTAACGCACTAAGTAGAAAGAAATTTTTTAAAACAAACTATACAGAGAAATGACAACTGATATCGAATTGCTTCAATTCGCCATCCACTAGGCATAAACAATCAGAACTCCCCCTTTCAACAAACTATTTTCTCATTTAGATATCAAAACACTTAAGTTTGTTTTAATCAAAATGATTTTTCCGGAAAATATGTTTGTTTTTACCACTTGTAAGTTAGGGGTCATTTCATCACATTGTTCATCAATCACTTGTATGAAGATTACATCAAGTTCAACTTAATGACCTTGACGAATCATTTGTACCACTTTTAAGAACAAACCTATGTAGGAATAAACCATCTACACACAAACAAACCTCTGTACCACTTGTAAGATGAAATCACTTTTCGTGAATTTATCAAGAAAAATGTCGATACCTACTCCTCACTTACCAACCTGGGAGTTCTGGCATAGTCCATCACCTGTAAAAAACTTGGGATCTCCGGCAAGTCAGGTGTTTCAAGCAAAGAAAATGTCCACCCAAGCCTGACCAGCCTTGGGTGAAACCAACTCTTCTGCAGTTGGGGTGTAGGTTGCTTTCTTTTTAGCATAAAAGTCTTTTACCCCTTTAACCTTCATATCGATCATCTTTCCAAAAATTTTCTTTACATTTCCAGTAAAAACCTTCTCAACATCAAATTCATCCTTTTCAGAATAAAATTGATTCGAGATCTCAACTTTCCCAATTTTTCGTTTAAAATTCTCAGTCTTCAATGGTGGAAAGTTCTCATCATCCATTGAAAGAACTGAGTTTTCACTTTTTTCAACAACACTTGACTCCTCCGATTTTGTGGAATCAGATTCATTGCCAGATTTTTCATCAGATTTCCTAACAACCCATTTTTGGTTGTCAAGCTTCACAGTTCTCCTGTAAAACCTCTTTGAACATTCACCAATTTCATATGTTGAGTTTTTAAACACTTTAAACTTCTCAATTTGTGGTTCAGTTTTATCAACAACAACATCTTTCAATTTTCCAGAAACTCCCTGTTTTGTGTTAGTTGCTTTAGGACAGTTCCATGCAATTTGACCGACTTCATTGCATCTAAAACAGGTTCTGGTTTCTTTTCTCTGAAATTCCTTCTTTTTCTTTGCAACAAGAAATTCTTGATTTGATTGTCTCCAGAATGAGCTCTTCTTTTCCTCCTCAGCAGATGGTCCTGAAAAGAATTTTGTATTTTTAGAAATTTTCTCATTTTTATAGTTTTCTGGTGGAATAAAACCTAAACCTTTCTTTTTAAAATTACAATTATGGTTTGGTTTCTTCGGAAAACCAGAACCAGAACTGTAACTCTTTTTCTTGTTTAATCACTGTTGAACTCTTGAAGTGTATTTTTTAGGTTTTTCAGTAAGATTTAAATCTTTTATTTCAGAAATATTAATTTCTGTCATTTTGAAAACCTTTTTGATCATGTCAAATCGAACACTTCTTATTGGAAACTCTTTATCAAAATATAATTTGTCAGAATCATTCAAAGTATATGCAACTTCAAATGTTTCGTCATTCAAATTAGATTTTGACAACAAAAATTCTTTACTATAAACCCGTTTTTTCGACATTTTTGAACTCCTGACAGACAAACTCGAATTTCCAACTGACAAACACAAACTCTTGGACTCGGACATTAACTATGACTCCTCATCCTTATCCAACACCTGATCGACCATTCTTTTTATTAAACCCGACTCATGATCTGTGTCGGACGCTGTGAACGCGATATCAATATTGTCTAGCAATACATCGGTTAACTCGGACTCTAACTTTATATTGACAGCCTTTTTGACTTATTCCTCATTCGGTTTCCTAGGCGAATACCCTTCCCATATTAGAAGCGGACACCTATTATAACAGACACTTTGTTTCTTACCAGTATCTTTCTTCTCCTTTGGCTTCCTTTCTTCATCTTTAAACGCCTCAAAACCTGCAACAATAGGATAAATTCTATCAATTAAGTAATCAGACCTTGTGTAACTTCTCAATAATCGTCTGATTCTTTCGTTTTCAACTTTTTCACAATCCAACTCTTGCTTCCATTTCGCACATTCTTCGATGTAAAAATTTATCTCTTTCTACTTTGACATCATAGTTGCATTCATCATTTTCAAAGCATTTTCTCTTTATGTGTTTGTCTTCTGTAAACTCTTCACTGTTCTGTTCAACACATCGTATGATTCTTTTAAATTCTTGACATCGAACAACAACTTTTCTTTTAACTTTTCTGATTCACTAAACCTCTCATCTTTTTCTTCACATTGTTTGCAAGATTCTGAATATGTAAGACAAGGTTTTGTGACTTCAACCATCTTTTCGACCTCCACTATCTTCTCAACTTCAACTATCTTTCCTACTTCAACTATCTTCTTAATCACTTTGACTTCTTTCATTTCTTTTGCAGCTTTTCTCTCTTTGATTTTATTCAGTTTATCTGCAAAATAAAATTCAAAACTGTCAGAAGATAAATGAGTTTTTCCAACATTAATCTGTTCAATTTCTTCATCACTATCACTGCTTTCTGTTGAACTATTTTCTGAACAAACAGATTCTCCATCCTGACTTTTCTCTTCATTAGACAACACAGTTATCCATTCCTTCATCAACTCTGGCTTTTGAACAATCTGAGCAATGAAAGCTTGAACATTGGAATCAGCTGGAATGTACTTGTCCCAGCTAAAACCTTCAGCCATTTTCTCATCATCTTGATCAATGATGCCATAATAAGCCTTCTTATTTGCATCTTCGATCATTTTTCCATGTGCAGTTTGAGAATCTTTCTGTGGATGAGGTTGATGTGTGATTTGCTGATATGTAGCCTTCCGACAGTAATCATCCTTTCCAAAAGGATTCTTTGCTCCACTATTCTCCTGATTCTTGCACTTTCTTTTGAAATGGCCTTTTTCGCTGCATTTAAAACAAGTAACTTTAGATTTATCAAAACCTAAAGCTGAAAGATGAGCATCCAAAAAATCATTTCTCCCAGTAATCATTTTGAACTTTTCAGCTCTTTTCAAAACACTAGCTAAAGCCCATTTTATATCCATAAGCTCCAATTCATCTGCATCAATCTGGTCATAATCTTCCTTTGTCAGCATCGGATTACCAATTTTTCCGGCAATCAACCCTTCATAAGATTCCAAAGCAGTAACCAGTAATCCCATGTGACTCTTTACAATTTTTTCAGAAAAATTCTGTCCATTTTGAAGATGTAATGCCACATTGCACTGAATCATATGCCCATTACCAACATTTGCACTTTGAACACTTGGAGGATTAACATTTGAAAATCCACTAGTGTTGACTGAACTTTGACTGCCTGTACCAGATTGATTTCCTGCACTAAACGCGGTTTGGATCTTAGGACTTGCTTCAGAAGTTTGAACATTTCCTTTATAGTACAGTTTGATATCTTGTTGATGATTAGAACTGTTCATTCTTGCAATCTTCTGTTGTTCAAGATCCTGTGCCTCAAGCTTTTCAATAAACTGACCAATGGACAACCGGCTAAACTCTCCAGAATTCTTCAGAATCATCAGATACATACCCCATTCCTTCTGTGGTAATACATCCGCTAACTTCTCAACCCATTCTGCTGGAGTTTTAGTAATCTTCAACAGGGACATAGTACGCACAAGATGACAGTATCTCTCAATGAGAGTCTTTGTAGTCTCACAAGGCATACTAGTAAACAATTCAAACTCCTTTTTCAGCAACGATGCTTTACTCTTGAGCATTTCTGTGCTTCCTTCAAATTTCTTCTTAAGTGCTTCCCAGATCGAAAACGCACTCCCATCATGCTGAAGTAAAATAAAAATGTCTTCTTTGACAGCTTGTTGTAGAAGACCGATCATCATTTTTTCTCCTTTATAACTGTCTCTCTTGGTCTGAAAATTCTGAAATGATTTTATCAACATTCAACGCAGACTGTGGTCTAACATACTTTGTTTCAATACTTTCCCAAGCTCGTAGATGATTTACCTGAACCCAATTCTCAAAACGGTTCTTCCATCCATGGTACTCCTCGATTCCCATAAGTTTTGGGGGTTTTTGCATAGTTCCAGTTTCGTTTTCTAAGTTCATGTTTTGTGCAATGACTGAAGGAGTAGTTGACGGTGTAGCAAACGCGTTAAAGAATTCTTCTTCCATGACTTGGCAACACGGTTTTCTAAAACAGACACTTCAAGCGAAATAACCAACCAACTTGTTCAAGCGAAATCTTCAAACAAACAATTTCGAGCGGAATATCAACTTATCAGTTCAAGCGGAATACCAACACTAACAATTTTGGAGTGAAATTAGCAATAATGTTGAAGCGGAACCACAATTTCGAACGGAATCCCGGATCTGGAACGGAATCAAAACACTTTGAAGCGAAATAACAGGTTTCGCTTGAAACCTTTCAAGCGAAATAGTACAATTGAAGAAAAATATGTCAACTTCAAGCGGAAACAAAATCTGTCTGTTCAAGCAGAATCAATTCGAAGTCCCATTTTACTACTTTTTAAGTTGAATTATGCTGTGAAACTTCCAAGGGTTTGTTAATATGCACTTTTACACATCTTGTGAAAAATTGATCCGATTTTGACCGTTAAATTTTGTTCTGATTAAGAAAGAAGGTGAAGAAGACAGAAAACACAACAAAAACCAGCTGAATTCGGTAGAACTCCTCCTCCTGTGCTCTAATACCACTTGTAGGATCGTGTTCGGACCCAAAATGAGTCAATCAGAGGCGTTCTAGTCTGTTTCAGGTGCGGAAAACAAGAAACAGACGTGAAAACAGCTTGTATTCACTATAAATTGCCTTGTATATTGATTTGCAGCTGATTACAATCAAATGGCACTTCGGCAGCACCTCGGTACTAGAAAACAAGACTACTACAAATGATTTCGCTCGAGACCTATATATACACATCTAATTCCGCTTGAAACTTCCCTGGAACAGTTCAAGCGAAATAACATTGATATGATTCCGCTTGAAACTGACCAATGGTCATTTCAAGCGAAATCACCCTTTCAAGCGAAATCTCATGTATTACAACCTTAAACATCCTATTTTCTCATACAACGTGCCCTGATCTAACATATCTAGAACAAGACTCGATACAAGACGAAGTCGACAGATGTATGCACCAACAGAGCCTACCACATTATGCATTAATAACTTAATTAATTATCTTTCAATAATCCGACCCTTTAGGATTGTATCCTTGCTGACTCAAACTACTGGGTTGAGGGTAACGTCGCCTTCAAAAGAGGGGCCTACTACAATAACTAAGATAATCTCTTAAACAAGTGCAAAAGTGCGAAAATAATCAAAGGTTACACTACACACGAGTCGGATCCAAGTGATTCATCTTGTCTATCTGTTTTTTTTTATTTTATTTTATTTTTTAGCATTTTAGTTAGTTTTATTTTCTTAGTTTAAAAAACCTTTTTCTAACATTTAGATTTGATTAGACGTTGAGGATAAACCGGTACTAAAAGCTCTTGTATCCTTGGACGACCTCGGTATCTTACCAACACTATACTACGTCCACGATGGGTGCACTTGCCCATATGTGTATTTAGTGTTAGTAAATATCGTGTTCTATAAATTTAAAACTTAGCTAAAAAGTGTAAATGGGCTTAAAATATATACCTAAAACATATTACACCTAATGCACATCAAGTTTTTGGCACCGTTCCCGGGGACACAATGATTTTAAGAAAGCTTAAAATCGACAGCCTAATCAGTTTTTCAAAACGCGTGCACATTTTTCTGCATTTTAGTTTAATTTGCATTTACAGTAGCCTGAACACGGGGTCGTGTTCACTGAACACGGGGCCGTGCTGCATATTTTTAATTAAACACCCAGATACAGAGTCTGAACATGGGGTCGTGATCACTGAACACGCCCCCGTGCTCAACGAGACTAGTAACTTTTATTAAAACGCCCAGATACAGACCCTGAACATGGGGCCGTGTCCACTGAACACGGGGTCGTGTCCAGCCTCTGTTTCCGTCTTTCTTTTTGTTTTCTGGTCCCGAGACTCGGTTGTGGTCTGTTGAGTGATCCCTATGGATCAATACTCAGGAGGCTACAACTACAACTATGAGGAGGATGATTACATGAGAGACTATTGCACTAATTGTGGTAACCCGCACTCGGTACAATATTGTAACTTATTTCAACCATCCAATTCATACAACTATTATGAGGAGCCCAGGTACGAGCCATCGACTTCATACACATCCTATGAAGAACAAAGGTATAAACCTTCTCCCTCATACTCATATTTTGATGAACCAAGGTATGAACCTTCATACTCATACTTTGAGGAGTCAAAATATGAACCACCACCTTCATACTCTTATTATGAGGAACCATGGCGTGAACAACCCACCTCATATGAGTACTATGAAGAAGAAAATTACAACCCTTATCCATCATATGCTTACAATGAAGAACAATGGTGTGAACCATCTACTTCATATGAGTACTATGAGGAACCAAGGATCGAACAACCGGATTCAAGCTTTGAGGATCCCGATCCTTTCTCTATCACCGAAGTGGCCGATAGGATAATAGAAAAACTTAAAACTATCAAACGATACATAAAAAAATCTCGCGCAAGGGAAGAGGAGTCCCGCGTGAGAGAAGAATTAAATAAAGAAACGATAGTTGAAGAGTTAAAAATGGAAGAACAAATAAGTGAAAAACCGACACATGAGTTAAACAACGAAAGAGGTGAGGCCGATAACGTTAAAATTCAAGAAGAGTCTAATTTTGAAGAAATTAATCTCTTGTCGCCTTCTTTTGAAAATCATTGTTTAGTATCAACTCATGCTAAGTTTTTAAAATAGTTAAACACTAACGCAAAAATTGAGGAAATGGTAAGTGTTAAGTTAACTAATGATCAAACTTCGCTAATAAAAGAAGACCCTTTTGAAATTAACATTACACCGGTTCCATGTTTTTTTTTCAAAATTCATTTATTAGTAATGTCACAATCGATAAAGATCTTTGTGTTAACAGAATGCCTAATTACATTTTCGAAAAATTAAGTATTAGTGATTTTTCTCCACTTCAAATACCCACTTTTCTATCTAATCGGAAAATAATAAAATCAATCGGTATAGTTGAGGATGTCTTGGTCCAAGCAAATCAAATGGTAATCCCAACAGACTTTGTCATCCTTGATGACGCTCCTCTAGTGTTGGGACGACCTTTTGTAAAAAACACACGAGGCTTTGAAAAACCGGAGGTACAATAATCTATCTATTCAATTAGGGGCATTTAAAAAGAGTATCGATCTTGAGCGATCAATGAAATATCCAATTGGCAATGACGACCCCCTAATTGAAGATGAGCCAGAACCAGCTAATAAGGTGGGTCTAGCCAAGGACCCTTATAAACCTGGCACACCACGGAGGCATTCCGTGGAACTATCCGTAGTTTAGCTTAGATTAACCTTTACGTTTTCTAGTTTAGTCTTTAATTTTCAGGAATCAAACACACTCGAAATGGTGGAGGTTACTAAGGGAAGCTTGAACCCACACCCCATGCACAAAAACAGAGCCTCCCGACAATTTTTCTTCATTACAGCAAGTTCATCACTGGGCCGTGCTCACCCAACACGCCCCATGCCCAAGGTTCTGCAGAAAATGCCTAGTTCAGGTAACTGGACACGGGGCCGTGCTCACTGAACACGCCCCCGTGCCCAGCCTTCTATTTACTTTTGGTACTGGCAGTCTGGACATGGGGCCATGCTCAGCCAACACCACCCCGTGTTCAGCTACCCAGTAACATAAAATCTTGTTTTTAACCCACTTTTACACATTTTAATCAACCGAAAAAATTATTTTTGGGACACATTGAGGACAATGTGTAATTTAAGTGTAGGGGGGATGCTAAAACCTTGAATTTTGCAAGTCCTAATTACAGGCCTTACACAAAACTCTATTGGAACCGCTAATCACCCCAAATTTTTTTTCAAAAATTTTTCATTTTTTACTTGTCTAGGTTTAAGTTGTGAATTTCAAAATTCTAAAAAGGTTATATTTTTACGAATTTACAACTGATAGCGTCGTGATAAAAAGAACCAACATAAGAAAATTATGAAACGACATGTCAAACTTAGTTAAAATTTGATTATATATACTTGATCACATAAAAACCCATTCCCACAAAAGTGAGTTTTGAGCCTTTATTGAGCATACAAATACATATCTTTAAACTAAATGCTCATTTTTCGTTTCTTGTGTGAATAGCCGCTTGGTTCTTATAACTCTAGAACTTAACACGACAATACATTCCCGGTCCTTACCAACTTAATCCCGAGTAAGTAAATGATGGAGGCATTAGGACTAACCCTTTTTATTTCTTCACCATTATTTTTCTTTTTTTTGTTACCACCTACCCAAAATCCCCCTAGTTAACTCCTTTGAGCCTAAACCTTTTCATTTCTTAACCCAAACCAAACACCATTTTTACCCACCTAAACCCTTTTTCATTTTAAACCCTTTATTTTAGTAACAAAGCTCGGTTTTTCTTTTGACTTCCTTATAAAAAAAAATGATGATGATGAAGCCAAAAGAAATAAACAAACAAGTCTATCAAAAAGAACTTTGTTTGAAGAAGTGCTTCATCAGAATAAAAAGTAAAAGAAAAAGAAAAAGAAAATAAAAAGTCTTACGAAAACTGACGTTTTTTTACGCCTTTCACCCTTTTCTACTAACCACTAACCCAACCACCCACCTTTAAGCCCAAGCCTAACCCTTCATCCAAAAAGTCCTCTTGATATTTACAAAGGTATATAGTTAAAAAGGAGGAGGATTGATTGCTTGGCAAGCTTATGGTAGGAGTAAGTCCCATGCCGCTCTCGAGTAATTCACTAAAAATACACTTTGGGCCGAGTGTTGGGTGATCTCCCGTGAGGTATGTGAACTTGTATATAAATGGAATTTAAAAAAAAGGCATGTTATGCCCTAATAAGTAATTTATCTTATGTAATGTTTTTAATAAATCATGACGAATAGGATTGTAAATAAATAAAAATAAAACTTAATAAAGAATCTTGGAAATCCCGACACTCTATGACAAGCCCAAAAACCTTCTCTTCTACCCATTCCATTTTGGAGTGTAAAGCCACATTATAAAGAGTTTTGCTGGAGGACAAGCAAAGATTCAAGTGTGGGGGTATTTGATGTGCACAAAATGTAACATATAAATTACATCAATTATGGCATAAAACTAACCCTTTTTTAGTACTAATGTTGGAAAAAGTGTGTTTTTGTCTTCCTTTTGTATTTTCAGGATTAAATGGGCTCAAATGAACAAAAGAAGCAAAAAAACAATTAAAACCAACATAAATACAAAGAAAAGGAAGAAACGTGGCATGCCCGACTCCTCTACAGCATCTCCCAAAGGTAAAACAAGAAGAAAGCTGAGCATGGGCTGTGCCCAGCTCAACACGGGGCGTGTCCAGCTCAACACGGGGCGTCTCCAGCGAACATGGGGGCATGGTCAGCCTTGGCACAAAAGACAAACCTGTAGAAGCTTCTATTGCCCACCACGGGGCCGTGCTCAGCGGACACGGGGGCGTGGTCAACTGTTGCAGACGCATTTAATGAAATTACAATTAATGAAGAGAGAGACGGATGGACACGGGGCTGTGCCTAGTGGACACGGGGCCATGCCCGAACTTCTGTTCAGCCTATAAATAGGAGTGCTTGGAGCTCTTGTAACTCATCCCTTGGCACACCACCTCTCTCACACTTCACCCACCACCCACCACCATCACAACACCATCATCCACCACCATCATCCATTGTCCATCATAGAGTGTGTGAGTCGTCTCGGGATCCAAGATTGATTGTAAGAGTTCTTGACAATCAAAGGCCATGTTTGCCTAAGTCTCTTACATCACTTGGTGAAGACAAGTGTTTAGTGTATTACTTTTTATTTTTAATCTTTTGCACTTTTTAATTGGTTTTGTATTAATGACTTTAATTACTAGTTTCTTATATTGAAGGTGATTCTTCCTTATCGGTTGTCCGTGGTGTCTTAGCATTATTTTACTGTCTATATAAAATAAAAGATTTTCACCATTCATATCTCCATGGTCTATATGGAGATATGTTGGCTACCTGGTCGGGGGTTAAGGGAACGGTTTGGTAAGAGTCTTGCCATTGTTCTGTGAATAGATCCTGCAAAGGTCCTGGGTCAAATTTAGTAGGACCTCCTTCAATACCCAAAGGTATTGGATGGCGGGGGTCCAAACTCTTGGATCCCCTCATAAGTTAAACTACTATTAAAACTTTAACCCGACTACTTAGGACTGTATCTCTGCTGACTCAAACTACTTAGCCGAGGGTAACGTCGCCTTCAAAAGAGAGGCCTACCACATTATGCATTAATAACTTAATTAATTATCTTTCAATAATCCGACCCTTTAGGATTGTATCCTTGCTGACTCAAACTACTGGGTTGAGGGTAACGTCGCCTTCAAAAGAGGGGCCTACTACAATAACTAAGATAATCTCTTAAACAAGTGCAAAAGTGTGAAAATAATCAAAGGTTACACTACACACGAGTCGGATCCAAGTGATTCATCTTGTCTATCTGTTTATTTTATTTTATTTTATTTTTCAGCATTTTAGTTAGTTTTATTTTCTTAGTTTAAAAAACCTTTTTCTAACATTTTGATTTGATTATACGTTGAGGATAAATCAGTACTAAAAGATCTTATGTCTTTGGACGACCTCGTTATCTTACCAACACTATACTACGTCCACGATGGGTGCAATTGCCCATATGTTTGTTTAGTGTTAGTAAATATCGTGTTCTATAAATTTAAAACTTGGCTAAAAAGTGTAAAAGGGCTTAAAATATATACCTAAAACATATTACACATAACGCACATCAAGCTTTTGGCGCCGTTGTCGAGGACACAAGGATTTTAAGAAAGCTTAAAATCGACGGCCTAATCAGTTTTTCAAAAGTTTTTCAAAATGCACGCACATTTTTTTGCATTTTAGTTCAGTTTGCATTTACAGTAGCCTGAACACGGGGCCGTGTTCACTGAACACGAGGCCATGCTGCATATTTTTAATTAAACACCCAGATACAGAGTCTGAACACGGGGTCGTGCTCACTGAACACGCCCCCGTGCTCAACGAGACCAGTAACTTTTATTAAAACGCCCAGATACAGACCCTGAAGACGAGGCCGTGTCCACTGAACACGGGGCCGTGTCCTGCCTCTGTTTCCGTCTTTCTATTTGTTTTCTGGTCCCGAGAATCGGTTGTGGTCTTTTGAGTGATCCCTATGGATCAATACTCAGGAGGCTACAACTACACCTATGAGGAGTATGATTACATGAGAGACTATTGCACTAATTGTGGTAACCCGCACTTGGTACAATATTGTAACTTATTTCAACCATCCAATTCATACAACTATTATGGGGAGCCCAAGTAAGAGCCATCGACTTCATACACATCCTATGAAGAACAAAGGTATGAACCTTCTCCCTCATACTCATATTTTGATGAACCAAGGTATGAACCTTCACACTCATACTTTGAGGAGTCAAGATATGAACCACCACCTTCATACTCTTATTATGAGGAACCATGGCGTAAAAAACCCACCTCATATGAGTACTATGAAGAACAAAATTACGACCCTTATCCATCATATGCTTACAATGAAGAACAATGGTGTGAACCATCTACTTCATATGAGTACTATGAGGAACCAAGGATCGAACAACCGGATTCAAGCTTTGAGGATCCCGATCCTTTCTCTATCACCGAAGTGGCCGATAGGATAATAGAAAAACTTAAAACTATCGAACGATACATAAAAGAATCTCGCGCAAGGGAAGAGGAGTCCCGCGTGAGAGAAGAATTAAATAAAGAAACCATAGTTGAAGAGTTAAAAATGGAAGAACAAATAAGTGAAAAACTGACACATGAGTTAAACAACGAAAGAGGTGAGGCTGATAACGTTAAAATTCAAGAAGAGTCTAATTTTGAAGAAATTAATCTCTTGTCGCCTTCTTTTGAAAATCATTATTTAGTATCAACTCATGCTAAGTTTTTAAAAGAGCTAAACACTAATGCAAAAATTGAGGAAATGGTAAGTGTTAAGTTAACTAATGATCAAACTTCGCTAATAAAAGAAGACCCTTTTGAAATTAACATTACACCGGTTCCATGTTTTTTTTTTCAAAATTCATTTGTTAGTATTGTCACAATCGATAAAGATATCTGTGTTAACATAATGCCTAATTACATTTTCGAAAAATTAAGTATTAGTGATTTTTCTCCACTTCAAATACCCACTTTTCTATCTAATCAGAAAATAATAAAATCAATCGGTATAGTTGAGGATGTCTTGGTCCAAACAAATCAAATGGTAATCCCAACAGACTTTGTCATCCTTGATGACGCTCCTCTAGTGTTGGGACGACCTTTTGTAAAAAACACACGAAGCTTTGAAAAACCGGAGGTACAATAATCTATCTATTCAATTAGGAGCATTTAAAAAGAGTATCGATCTTGAGCGATCAATGAAATATCCAATCGGCAATGATGACCCCCTAATTGAAGATGAGCCAGAACCACCTGATAAGGTGGGTCTAGCCAAGGACCCTTATAAACGTGGCGCACCACGGAGGCATTCCGTGGAACTATCCGTAGTTTAGCTTAGATTAACCTTTACGTTTTCTAGTTTAGTCTTTAATTTTCAGTAATAAAACACACTCGAATAGGTGGAGGTTACTAAGGGAAGCTTGAACCCACACCCCATGCACAAAAACAGAGCCTCCTGACAATTTTTCTTCATTACAGCAAGTTCAGCACGGGGCCGTGCTCACCCAACACGCCCCATGCTCAAGGTTCTGCAGAAAATGCCCAGTTCAGGTAACTGGACATGGGGCCGTGCTCACTGAACACGCCCCCGTGCCCAGCCTTCTGTTTACTTTTGGAACTAGCAGTCCGGACATGGGGCCATGCTCAGCCAACACCACCTCGTGTTCAGCTACCCAGTAACATAAAATCTTGTTTTTAACCGACTTTTACACATTTTAATCAACCGAAAAAAATATTTTTGGGACACATTGAGGATAATGTGTAATTTAAGTGTAGGGGGGATGCTAAAACCTTGAATTTTGCAAGTCCTAATTACAGGCCTTACACAAAACTCAATTGGAACCGCTAATCACCCCAATTTTTTTTTTTCAAAAATTTTTCATTTTTTACTTGTCTAGGTTTAAGTTGGGAATTTCAAAATTCTAAAAAGGTTATATTTTTACGAATTTACAACTGATAGCGTCGTGATAAAAAGAACCAACATAAGAAAATTATGAAACGGCATGACAAACTTACTTAAAATTTGATTATATATACTTGATCACATAAAAACCCATTCCCACAAAAGTGAGTTTCGAGCCTTTATTGAGCATAGAAATACATATCTTAAACTAAATGCTCATTTTTGGTTTCATGTGTGAATAGCCGCTTGGTTCTTACAACTCTAGAACTTACCACGACAATACATTCCCGGTCCTTACCAACTCTAGAACTCAACACGGGGCGTGTCCAGCTCAACACGGGGCGTGTCCAGCACTACACGGGGTGTGTCCAGCGAACATGGGGGCATGGTCAGCCTTGGCACAAAAGACAAACCTGTAGAAGCTTCTATTGCCCACCACGGGGCCGTGCTCAGCGGACACGGGGGCGTGGTCAATGGACACAGGGCCGTGCCCGAGCTTCTGTTCAGCCTATAAATAGGTGTGCTTGGAGCTCTTGCAACTCATCCCTTGGCACACCACCTCTCTCACACTTCACCCACCACCCACCACCATCACAACACCATCATCCACCACGATCATCCATGGTCCATCATAGAGTGTGTAAGTCCTCTCGAGATCCAAGATTGATCGTAAGAGTTCTTGACAATCAAAGGCCATGTTTGCCTAAGTCTCTTACATCACTTGGTGAAGACAAGTGTTTAGTGTAATACTTTTTATTTTTAATCTTTTGCTTTTTTTAATTGGTTTTGTATTAATGACTTTAATTACTAGTTTCTTATGTTGAAGGTGATTCTTCCTTATCGTTTGTCCGTGTTGTCTTGGCATTATTTTACTGTCTACATAAAATAAAAGATTTTCACCATTCATATCTCCACGGTCTATATGGAGATATGTTGGCTACCTGGTCGGGGGTTAAGGGAACGGTTTGGTAAGAGTCTTGCCATTGTTCAGTGTATAGATCCTGCAAATGACCTGGGTCAAATTTAGTAGGACCTCCTTCAATACCCAAAGGTATTGGATGGCGGGGGTCCAAACTCTTTGATCCCCTCATAAGTTAAACTACTATTAAAACTTTAACCCGGCTACTTAAGACTGTATCCCTGTTGACTCACACTACTTAGCCGAGGGTAACGTCGCCTTCAAAAGAGGGGCCTACCAGCATTATGCATTAATAACTTAATTAATTATCTTTCAATAATCCGGCCCTTTAGGATTGTATCCTTGCTGACTCAAACTACTGGGTTAAGGGTAACGTCTCCTTCAAAAGAGGGGCCTACTATAATAACTAAGATAATCTCTTAAAGAAGTGCAAAAGTGCGAAAATAATCAAAGGTTACACTACACACGAGTTGGATCAAAGTGCAAAAGTGCGAAAATAAGTTCTAGTCAAACACAGGCTTGCCACATGGTGCGTATAACTTTTATACATCTTGTAAATTTAAACTACAAAACTTAATGGTAATGATAATGGTAGCGTACATAAGCTGTATCAAATGCAAAAATATAAATTGAAGATTTGGAGACTCAAAAGCCAGGTTGAAGAAAAGGGTTTCTAGGACAATCCATCTTTATAACTAAAAAATAAGTCATATTTACATCCTGAATGTTATTGGATTCATACAATTCCTTAAGGCTGAATTCTTTATCATTTTCCTCCTCCACTTTCGAAACGCATCGTTCTCTCTTTCGCGTTGATCCATCTCCCTGCATATGGTTTTGGATTTTTTTTCGTCTTAGTATCATAAAAAAAGGTGACATAAAGTAACAATGCTAAATAGGTTACATTTTCACTCAAGTCTAAAGGTGACATAAAGTAGCAATGCTAGATAGATTGCAAATATAAACTCCAATATTTTAGAAAATCAAATACAAACAAAAAATAATCACATAGAAATTCAAAGGTTGGAGTCTTTAAGTGAAATGAGTTGCTATTAATTCAAGTAATGAGCATTTATCTAAGTACCAATTATTGATCCATACAATAAATCTTGATAAGAACAAGATTTAATTAATTTGAAGAACAAGAAGTTGAATTTGGGCTTCCTGGAATGGACATCAATTGAAGGTAAATTTTGGAAAAGCCATGGGATTTAAAAGTCATGGGAAATCAAGAATTATACCTGGGAATGGTGAAGTAGCAAAACCCTAATCAAGAATTATACCTTAGAATGGTGAAGTAGAAAAACCCTAATATGTGGGCGGATGGAGTGATGGTTATGTTTTTTAGACTTGGAATGGTGTACATGAGATATCAAGAGGTGATTAAAACCCTAATTAGTGGAGAGGTGTACAGGAGATATCAAGAGGTTATGTGAAATATGGATAACATATGGCACACCAGATTAAAAAAAATTGAAATAAACCCTCTTAAATTTCATTGATGGCTAATACGGTGGCAATTTAACCACACCTTTTTATTTAGCCACGTTATTTTATAAATTATTATTTTCTAACCAATCTGCAACTAAAAATAAATGGTCACAATTTTTTTGACCGTCTAGCTACCATGCCATCTCAAATACGCCTAATTCAAATTTTTGTGGGAAATTGGTGGCTAAATTTGCTACGGGTTTTTTAGTTGGCAAATTTTTGGTGGCGATTGCGCAATTTTCTAGTAGTGAATTGTTATTCAAAAGAAAATTTTGAATTCAATAGAACTAAAAGCTTTATTTTTTATCCAAAAGAAAAATCATACTCCAATTGTCATGTGCAGGTAAATTAAGACAATTTCATATATAAATATGTATTATGATATTTATATAAATACATGATATTTCAAAATAAGGATCTAAAAAATTTGGGGGGTCCAAAACTAGGGTTTACTTCTTTTATAAAGTAGAGAACCCATTATAGGACGACTATGCAGTTATCAAACTAGGAAATAATAATAGGTGTGCGTTTACCTGACTCAACAAAAATAGGGGGAGTCATTGAGCCGTTTGAGAGCTACAAGCCTGGCATGTGACAAACACACTTAAATAATCTAAACACATACAAAAAAATAAAAACAAAAATAAAATTTGAAGTATCTTCTAATTTTATAAATTACAAATTTTGCATATCAAAACATTTTGGGTAGCAAAATATATAGATCACATTATTAACTAAAAATCACACCTTAATATTATAATTTTGTTTTAATCCTTATTAGATTTTATAAAACCATATTTTTTAATTTTTAATTTTACAACATGGCTTGATTATCCTTTTTTTTTTTTTTTGCAATTTCGCCTTTGCCTTTCTCAAGTAGTTCGAATGGATTTGGATTTTACCTTTCTCAGTTGAGCCCTTGAAAATCCATGAACAATCAACATGCTATAGTCTGCTCCTAAATGATTAGCCAGATCCATTTGTGATGTGAAATCGGTGAATAACGCCAAACCTAACATTTATAACCGATAAAACAAGCATAAAACACAAAATCCTCATAACTACACGTCAAATAAGGAACAAAAAAATCCTCATAACTACAAAAAACTATGTGTTACAAATTCTTCTTCATTTGTTTATAGATCTATTCTAGAACATGCCTGTACAAAAATAAAAATTCAAAAAAGATATTTGGTAATGAATTTCTTAATTTTTCAAACTGATTTGATTTGGTATGCATATATGTTACATCAACACCAACAAAATCAAAACATACATGTCCATACAATTAATTAAACCAAAATTATCAAATTAGAACTTTTGAAACAAGCCGTGTTTTGTAAAATGTAAAGAAAGAGTATGAGGTAAATCAAATTAGCTGAAAATAAAATAAATAAAAGCTGTTACATTTGCACTAAAAAAGAGATGTCATCTTTAGGGCCAAGATATGGATGAATGAGAGAAGACAGGGTGCGGCGGTGATTATAATGAAAATGGTATTGTGTTCATTTAAATAGAAAGTGTGGGGTTACCCTTGTCACACCTGAGCAAAATCCGCAACAATCCTAAATTCTCACTTCATTCTTTCGTGTTTACTTGTCAAATTTCGGGACGAAATTTCTTTCAAGTTGGGGATGATGTGACAACCCGAACCCTCAAGGTTAGTTACGCCTTAATTTCATGATTCTTAACTTCGTTAAACTTAGTAACTCTGTTATATATTACGTACTGGGCCTCAATAACCAACCGAACATCTAATGGATTAGTAATCCGCATCCGTGTTTATCACGCATCAACTTTCTGGTTAGTTTCAATGGATTTATTCTATCATCGATTCATCGTGTTTATTTGATATGGCTAGTCTTATAGTTATTATGAATCTTGATTCGCTGCTAGTCTTGGTTGGACGTTAGTTATAAGGTGTAGATGTCGATTATATAATACGGCTAGGTTGTTTTGATCACGTTTAATACATGGCGAATAACGTAGCGGTAGACGACATGATCTATGTTAAATGATGCATATAACGTCCTGTGCATATGTGATAATAGCATACAAGTTAATGTGCATATGTGAGAATGTGGTCCGATACGAGGGAAAATGCATATCTAAACGAACCCATTACATCTCTTGTGTGATTTCATTAAAACCCTGGCCCAAAGCTGTAGTTCATCGGCCCACTGGTGTGTAAACAAACAAACTCGCAACCGGCCCAAATGAGTGTGTTGTTTAGAAAACACAACCGGCCCAACTGAGTGTTTCGTTTAGGAAACACAACCGGCCCAAATATTGGCCTTATAATACAAGCGTACGTATCTATTTTCCTTGTCTCACAATCGCATCACAACAACCCTAATCACCTATTGTACGACGGCAGTGGCAAGGCTATTGTTCCTGTTTCGGCTTACATCTCAATTAGCCGAAGTATTGGTTAGTAAATCTCATTTATTCATTCCATGTTGAATGTCCATGATCGTTTATTTTTTTTATTTATTGGACCGATCAAGTCTGCATATATGTTGAATGTCTAATGTTGTTCGATTAGGATGCTCGATCTGTGGTAGTGATAGGGTATGGATTGAATGTTTTAAATGGATAGCATTGTCATTCAAGGTTGCAGGATGCTAGCCACCTAAATAGTTCCTTAATGTAATCAATGATTAGGTTTCTTAGACATGTCATATTAATTCCTTGTGGTTGTCTATGATTGGTTATGTTGTGAGGTGTGTGAGAGGGTATATCATAGATATGAAGTCAGATTCGATGTGTGTATGTGTGCATGGAGTCAAAAATGATTTATCATATTGATGTAAATGGTTTTGAAGGTCCAATAGAATGATGGTTGAGTGCTTCTAAAGGTCCAATAGAATGACACATGATTATGTATGCTCACCAAGTAGGTTTAGGGTGTGAAATAAAGGGTGTAAAACATAATAGGTGGCCTGCACGTGTTCAACAGATCCATACATTAAGCATCTAATTATTGAGCCACCCCCTTTCTAAGTCATGTGAACTGTTTTATTTAAAACATACTTGGATTAGATTTGTGGGGATGGGCCGCTTGTTAAGAGTCATGGCAGGAGGTCATTAGGGATATTTAAACCTTTATGTGACCCGCATGGGCCGGGTATGTATGTCTGGGTTGGGTATTACCGATCAATGATGGCTAATATGGTGATATAATATGATGACTTTTGTGTAAATGAGCAATAAGGCTGACAAAAACTGGAAGTATGGTTAAGGTTAAGCCTAAGAGCTGGGTCACACACACAAATATACACGAATAAGGGGTGGGCTGCATGGGTATCTTGTGGTAATAATGGGCTGGTGGAGACCTTGGGCGGTTATAAATCTTTTGAGCATACACACATATGTCCTATTAGTAATATATATGAAACTATTCAGTATGTTGCACTTGAATGTTATCCAGCCGAACCTGAGTAATAAATTCTTATACTTCGTGCTTAGCTGAATAAGTGGGTATACGGATTGATAAATGCTACTACTCGTATCTGATGTGTATTGTTTGGTGAATGTATGTGGAATGACATGGACCTGAATGCATGCTAACTGTTATATGCGCATTAATCATAGGGCTTGATTGATTGTCTGATTAAACGAGTAGTTGGATCTACCGAGCGCCCTAAGGTGAGTTCACTACATTCGAGCATGCGTCCCAGTGGTTGGGGACAGTCAGTGGGTATCCCATGGGGGTGATAAGTCTTTGGGTAAAAACGGGTATATTGGTTAATATTCTCACCTATCATCTTTTGTAAGTCCCTCATCGGGTATTAGTTAGTAGCGCTACTTAGGTTTGGCACCCTCACCCCGTGCCTGTAGAGGACGGAGGTGAACTAATGACCCAGTCTGGCCCAGTACTAGATAGGAGTACGTGGGAAGGGCAGTCGTGTATTTCAGGAGCCGTCATTGTTCGGAAATGAGATATTAACAATATTACTTGCATTGGTTATTGAACTGTTTTACATACAACTGGTAACAAACGTTTTCTAAAACTGTGGACTCGCCAGCTTTATCTGATACACTTGTTACATGCTCGCAGGTCATTAGGTGTTTGGAACGAGAGCTTGTTGGCTGGAGGGTAGGAGTGGTCATGGTCATGCTGGGGACTTATTTATTAAACACTTAATTGTTAAGATCGTTTCGTATTTACTTTATGAATTATTTATGCTTCCGCTGAACTTATGGTTTTTGGATAACTTATGTTGGGATTTCAGTATTATTAAATGATGAAATTTTATTTCAAACTTGTGATTCAATGTAATGGGTGGCTCATTGCTAGTCGTCACACACCTAACAGGGACACTCCCTAGGTGGTAATTTGGGGGTGTGACAACCCTAATGCAAATTTTACTATAATCACCCTAAGCATTTTAAAAGTTTTCAAATTGGAACTCAACTATTATAAAAATTTTCATTTTCATCTATGGTAATTAAATTTAGTTATTTTTTACTAGTAAATTAGAGTTTTCGACTTTTAAGTATATTGTGAATTTCACTTTTCAGCCTAAATATAATGAACGGACAAAGTTGATCCTTTATGTTAATATGTTGTGATAATTTATGTCATGTTGTTTAACGACCTTTAAATTTGCATGTAAAGTTTGGTCACGTGTCTTACACATTAATAGGACAAATTAGTTTTTTCTTACCTTTTTAATGAAAAAAGTAAATTACGTTTTTTACACATGTGGTTAAGTTACTTTAACCCTATCAGCTCAAAGGAATTTATGACAGTTCGACCCCTAATGCCATTTTCCTAACCTTTTTAGCCCCAAAAATTCACTCCACCCATGTTATTTGTTAAAATCCAAGTTATCTGTATGTATTACCTGAAGGACACTTTAGTAAAATCTTGTTTAATATAGGAGGTAAATTAAGATATGGACACGAGCTTATAAACCATGTATTACACATGATTAAAAGAAATCTAGATTACCTATTATTTTAATTTGTAAGTGTTATAAACCCGTGTATTACACTGTTTGAATTTATAAAAAAAAAGTAAATCAAAAATTTCTATATAATTCTTATCACACTATTAAAGAATGTAATAATATTATAATCTTATGCATTCATAATTCATGAATATTATCACATAGGGTTGAGGAAATATAAACTATATTCATATAAAAATGTGTAACACCATTAATAAATGTAACACTAAATGTAATAATATTATCACGTAGTTGAATATGTATATCGTGGATGAGTATATCAATTATTTTATAAATTAGAATTTTATTAAAATGTTCCGTGTGATAAATTCAATCATTTTTTTTGTTTATAAGATTTCTGCAAAGGTGTTAAAAGTTAAAATTACAATATTACTGTATTATTTTATAACGTCTTTGTTATAAAAATTTATTTATAATGTGTATAATTGTTATTTTATAATGTTAGTATGTTTGACCATATTTTCAAGGTAAAATTTAACTGATATATATATATATATATATATATATATATATATATATATATATATATATATATATATATATATATATAGGGTGGGAGTTGGCTACAAAGTCCATTTTTCCTACAAAGTGTACAAAGCCATAAAACACCACAATTTCAGCTATAAAACGCACTCAAAACCCACGAATAACAAAGTGGAGATTACTAAAACACCATATTTGTGGGTTTTGTGTTGTGTTTTGGATGATAAGCCTTTGATTATCGAATGACTAACATTAGTGTGTTTTATATTGATTATCATGTTGTGTTTTAAATTCATAGTTCTACGATGGTGTGTTTGAAGTTTTTATGGAGTAATAGGGTTTGGATATTGTGTTTTATTGATCTTCACTTTGTTATACGTGGGTTTTGAGTGTGTTTTATGGCTGAAATTGTGGTGTTTTATGATTTGTACACTTTGTAGGAAAAATAGACTTTGTAGCCGAACCCCACCTTATATATATAGGGTTAATTGCCAAAATCGTCCCTGAGGTTTGGGCAGGTTTGCCATTTTCGTCCAAAATGGCACTTTTGTACCAAATTGCCCCCAACGTTTGTAACTTTTTGCTGTTTTCATCCAAACCACTAACTTAGTTTATTTTTTCTGTTAAGTTGAGGATATTTGGATGAAACTGGCAAATATAAAACGACAGGGATGATTTTGGCAATTTACTTAAACCCTTTTTAATTTCTTTTATTTAATTATTTTTGTTACATATATAATAAAAAAGAATATATATGGAGTTCTTAGAAAAAAAAATTAATAGTTTTGTCACATAATTTTTATAAATTTTCATCCAAATCACTAACTCAATTTACTTTTTCTGTTAAGGTGAAGGATGTTTTAAATTTTATAAATTAAGACAGAAATTAATTTACAGCCTCTTTATATAAATCAGTTTTATAAAGAGAAAACGTCATTGGTGTGCAACACATAACAATCGATTACAACTTTTAGTATTTATCAGTTGTAGAGATAGAAAAAAATTGTAAAACGTTACATATTTTTAAATGTGTTGAGCACCTAGGAAATATGTTGGTAGAAATCAAATATTTATTTAAATACGATTATGAGGGTAACTAACTAATACTTATTCTGAGTGGCTTGAGTAAAGAAACTTTTGGTTCATAGCATTATAATTACAATTTGGTGGGTAATTTTAAGGTTTGATAACGATACGTTGTTTCATGGGGGGGGGGGCACTGGCTTCTGTTTTTCCTTAGGAGCGAATTTAAATGAGTAGAAGATGAATTACAAACTTGTTACATATGATAAGATTTTTTTATTTGACATTTTTCAATAAGGTCACCAGCATTTTAGTTTTATAAAATTTAGAGGTTTAAGTAGACTTTGTTTTTATAAAACTGATCTATATAAAAAATTAGAAATTAATTTCCGTCCTAGTTTATAAACATCCTTTGTCTTCATAGAAAAATTAACTTAGTTAGTGGTTGGATGAAAATTTATAAAAATTATGTGACAAAGCTATTATTTTTTTCATATAAAAATTGCATGTATATTCCTTTTTATTATATATGTAACAAAATTAATTAAATAAATGAAATTTAAAAGAGTTTGAGTAAATTGCCAAAATCGGCTCTGTGGTTTGATATTTGCCAGTTTCATCCAAATATCCTTAACTTAACAGAAAAAATAAACTAAGTTAGTGGTTTGGATGAAAATAGCAAAAAGTTACAAACGTTGGGGGTAATTTAGTATAAAAGTGTCATTTTGGACGAAAATTGCAAACCTGCCCAAACGTTAGGGATGATTTTGGCAATTAACTCATATATATATATATATATATATATATATATTAGAATTTAAATTGAGAGGATCTATAATAAATAATAATAAGAATAAAGATAATGATGAGTCTTAAATAATATAAAAATAAAATTGTAAGATTAAAGGAGAGATTGTCATTATATAATATAATAGTATTACAATTTAAAGTTAGAGAATTTACAATAACAATAACAATAACAATAACAATAACAATAACAATAACAATAACAATAACAATAACAATAACAATAACAATAACAATAACAATAACAATAACAATAACAATAACAATAACAATAACAAGAACAAGAACAAGAACAAGAACAAGAACAAGAACAAGAACAAGAACAAGAACAAGAACAAGAACAAGAACAAGAACAAGAACAAGAACAAGAACAAGAACAAGAACATGAACAAGAACAAGAACAAGAACAAGAACAAGAACAAGAACAAGAACAAGAACAATAACAATAACAAGGATAACAATAATATTTTTTTTAATTAAAATTGGTATAATTGAAGAATAGATTACTATTTGTAACGCCCTGCTTTTTTGTAAATTTCCCTACTTAGGAAGCATATATTTTGTATTTCCATTTTTGGAAGCTCGTTTCCTTTGTAATCGTGTTTCGTATCAAGTTATTGTAAACCCGGGACTTCGATAATAATGAAATTATTTTTTCGTGTGAATTATTCATTGTTTATACATCTTTATACATTAATACATGCATTCATTTGACACATGATTCGTAATTCGCTTAAACATAAGTTTGTAATTCGCTTAAACATAAGTTTAACTCGTAAACATTGATCGTGTATTCGTAATTCTCAAATCTACATACATTCAAATACTTGGTTATTCGATTGTAAGATTAAGTTATATGTGTTCACTTGATTATACCTAATCATAAATCAAACATACTTGTTAGATTTGATATGTCACATACATGTATTTTTATCACACATTTTGGTACTTTAAAACATGTTTAATATGCACTTTAGACTTTGATAACATGTGAATTATACACCAAACATTATGTAACATCTTATTTATATAAAGTGCATCTCATTTATACATTTAGTTACATTTAAACAACAAATATATATATATATATATATATATATATATATATATATATATATATATATATATATATATATATATATATATATATATATATATATATATATATATATATATATATATATATATAATATATATATATATATATATATATATATATATATATATATATATATAAACCTGTTAATAACAGCTGGCGACCAGCCCGTATGGCTGAGTTTTAGTTGTTTTTTTACTAACCAACCTTTAATTAGTTGTATATTATAAATACATATTATGCTTCACTAAAATACATCAATTATATGTCACACAAAGAAAAAAGGGGACTTTATGGCTGTTAACAGCCTTGGGCTGGGTTTAATGGTCTTATTTCAATGATTAACCCTACTAAACACTCACAAAGCCCAACCCAATGAAACCCTAATCCATCCCCTATATAACCAAGCCTCCTCCAAGTATTTTTCACTTTCTAAACACTCTCCATTCATGTCGCACCCCGACCGCGTAAAACAACAAACCGCGGCAGAAACGTCGGGGAGTGGAGCGACAGAATTATTGTTTCATAGCACATGGAATTTAAAGTTTGGTTTTATTTATTAGATTGTTTACATTGTCTTGGAAATAACAGAAACATAACATAAATTAAACTGTTATTGCTTCATTTTATGTCACTAAGGCCAAGTCCGCCTAAGTGTGTCACCATCATCATCAAATATTAGCTCCTGAAACACATGTGAAAATAGGTACGTCTGCATAAAAATGCCTGTGAGATACATAGGTTTTGTTGTTGAAGGATTCATGACTTGTAATTAAAAGAAGTGTTTAACAAAAAGTAGTCATGAACCTTTAAAAAGTGTTTTCATTTATAAAATCATATGAAAATCAATAAGAAAATCAAATGATATAAAAGAATAATGCATGGTTAAATAAGTAACCAAGTAAAAATGAATTTGTATAAATTATGTCATTTGTAAAACAATGTCTTGTGAAAATATGTCATTTGTATAAAATGTGTCATTTATATAAAAAGTGTCATGTCTTTGTCTATGTCGAAGTGGTTTAGATAACGCTACGATATGTAATATCATAAAAGAACTTATATATAGGAAGTACCAGCGGCATATCCACCATGCTTTTATCATATTACACACGCCTCATTATTTAAATCACTTACCAAATAACCACCAAAAATGTCATGTTAACCCAATGTCAAAATGTTATAAGAAAACAATGCCCAATGTCAAGTGTAAGCCATGTCTTGTATAATCAAATGTCTTGTATGGCAAATAAAAAGTCTTTACTCAAACCATATGTATAATGTCATGTACAACCAAATGTCATGTATGGTGAATAAAAAGTATTTACTCAAACCATAGGTATAATGTCAAGTATAATCAAATGTCATGTGAAACCAAATGTCATGTATAAAACAATGTCTTTGAATAAACCATAGTTTGAATCAAAAGTTATGTTTTGCAAAATCAATGCTTTATGGATACAAACATTTATGTAGTAGTGTTTATCGCATACATTCAAGCCTTGAGACTGTCGGATAAACCCTTTACAAGTCAAAGGTTTATCAAAAATGTTTTCGGATTCTGTCATTCCCTACTTCTAAACAAACCTAGAAAGCCGGGAACGGGATTTGTCAAGTCCTATGGTACCACTCCATACTACCGAGCGGGGTGATCAATGTTGATAAACGTATTTTTGTCCCGTTAAACATACCAAATGTCATACCAAATATAAGCATGTCATGTAAAAACCATGTACTAAGTATGCTAAGTAAACATAGATAGTAGAAATGTCCATGAAATCAATTGTGCCCATATGCTGAGTAAACATATGTAGTAGAAATGTAATGTAAATCAATGTGTCCATATGCTGAGTAAACATATGCAACAAAGTGTCTGTGAAATCAATGTCCTAGCATGCTCAATCAACATACATAGCAAAGTATAAATGAAATCATGTACTATATGTGTACTAGTTGAACATAGCAAGTATATGTCATGAAAGCATGAAAGGCATGAAAGTAACAAGTAGACACATGTGTATCACCCCAAAATACTTGAAAACGGTAAAAGAGGGGACTATGTACTCACTTGAGATTGCTAATTAGTCTTGAAATAGAGACCAAGAAACGCTCGAAGGATCACGGAATCAAACGGCACCTAATATAGGTAACTATGTTAAGAATCGGATCCTAAATCGGGAGATAGGATAGAATGAGGTATTGTCAACCAAATGAGTATTGGAACTCATATGATATGGTTTAAAAAAGCCTACATTCTAAATTGGAACCTATCCTAAGTGCTTGTGACCTATTATGACCCGTTAAGGTAGTTTACGCTACTTTAACGTGTCATTTGCGCAAAAGCACGTTCGGAGGGTCTAACTAGCCCTATGATAAGTATTATATGCCCTAACATGTTTAATTATGTTGCATAATTAGTTTAGGTGTCAAAACTTTAGTTACATATGCTTAAAATGAAATTATGCGCAAAAAAGGCATTTTGGTCATTTTTCTAAGGTATATAAACTACCTATCATACAACTAATTAAACTAAGTGACCATAAGGTATAACCTCGGAAGGTTATTCCCTATACAACTATGGTCACAATATATGTTTGGTCGGATCCTAATAATCGACCAAACGGGTCAGGTTCGAAAATCCAAGCGGTTGTTTAGACCGCTTGACTTACGACCCTCAGTAAGCAAAACTAAAAGTAACAAGTTAAACATGTTTAACTAAGTTAGAAAACTAATTTGATATCAAAACAAAGTGTTTTGATTCCCGAAAATAGTTTCGTCGCAAAATGCACATAATCGGGCATTTTGACCGAAACTATGACTCGTCACTTTGACTAGTCAACGTGGTCATTAGTAGGTGTAGTCACAAGGGACTATAACCATCATGATTACGCTCACGTTGCAAAGTTCAAACGAACTTTGCCTTGACCAATTTATGGTTAAAGCTGAAAGTCAAACACTGTTTGACTTTCTTGCTTGATTTAAGGAAACAAGCATGAAAGAACACTTACAAGAGTCCAATGCTTGAAAAGAAGACTAAGAATGCTCAGGTAGGTGGCCTTCAACAATGTGATTGCCTCCACTTAGAGTAGATGAAGAAGAAAATGAAGATGAGCAAGGGAAAATGGTTGAAACCCCTTGCTTTTATAGGAAAATCAAGTGCCACAAGATCATTCCAAGTGTTTTTGAGTTGATCAAGGCATGATCTTAGCCCTACACTTGTTAGCTACGGATTAGGCAACTTGGGGAACGCATAAACCAGCCCACAATACTCAAAAACCATGTTTAAAAACCAATTCAGCAGGCTGTTTTGAAGAAAATAGGATTCTGCCCAGCTACTATTCTCGCGGGCCGTGAAAGAATTAGCTAAAACTCTCACTCCCTGCCTAGTACTTCAGGCCAGAAGTTTTGGTTTTTGGCAGAATAGGCCCCTAGAGCTCCAAACTTGTTTTTTGATGCATTTAACCCCTGTTAACCCCATTTCAAGGCTCTACAAGGATGTTAAAGCATAGGGAACTTGAAATATGCTTGAAAATATCACGGAGGTCGGTTCGTTTGGTCGTACGGTCGCGTTATTCGGTTAATTACGACGAAACTCGAACGGACGCGAAAACGATCCAAATTGCATGAGGAATGGTATTTTTGCATTCCTATCACTAAAATACAATATTTTTGTGATTACAAAATTTTTGGATGTCCGGATATGGTCAGAACGTAAGATATGCACGTAAATGCAAACTTACGCAGTTTTTGATGCTTTCAGTCTCTGTGATCAAATAAGCGTATTTTCGCATACCGAACCCCTCAAAAATTATTTCTAAGCTATGTTAAGGGTATTTAGGGTATGTTTAGCTTATGATCTTGTTCCGGTATGTAAGTTGCTATACGAATCGGCAGACTTTTGCAGTTTGTCGTAAATAGTCCCTGTGAACGAATAAACTTGTTTTTGCCATACCAAACCCTTCAAAACTTATTTCTAAGTTATGTAAAGGTTATTTAAGGTATGTTAAGCTTATGTTGTTGTTCCAGAGTGTATGTCACATTAAACTGATTATGTTTACGCATCAGTTTGCGTATAACTTTCCAGAAAGCGATTTAGAGTTTAAAATCGAACAAAATCATAATGTGCAAAAGTGTCAAACATAAATAAACAATTATTGGGATCAAAAAACGTTGTTTTATTGATAATTGAACTGTTCAGAGTTATACAATGATTACACAAGCACAAATGTCACAGTCTCCCCTACTTTAGGGAATTTCGTCCCGAAATTTATTTGGAGGAAACTTGTGACAATAGATGTGGATATTTTGCCTTCATTTGATCTTCACGTTCCCAAGTAAATTCTTGACCATGTTTAGATTCTCGGCGAACTTTAACAATTGGTATGCGCTTGCGTTTGAGCTTCTTGACTTCACGGTCCATTATTTCCACATGCTTCTCAACAAAGTGCATTGTGTCATCAACACGGATTTCATCAAGTGGTATGTGGAGGTTTTCATCAGCTAAACACTTTTTAAGATTGGACACGTGAAAGGTTGGATGAACATTTCCAAGTTCAGGAGGTAGCTCTAATCTGTAGGCCACTTTTCCGATTCTTTCGATGATCTTGAATGGTCCAACATATCTTGGTACAAGTTTTCTTTTCTTTCCAAATCTGATTACACCTTTCCAAGGTGATAACTTGAGTAGGACGTGATCACCGACTTGAAATTCTAAGGGCTTGTGTCGTCTATCCGCGTAACTCTTTTGATGACTTCTAGCTGTCTGAAGGTTATCACGAACTTTCTTGACCGATCTGCAGTCTCTAGAATGAGTTCAGGTCCAGTAAGCTGAGCTTCACCGATCTTATTCCAGCAGATAGGTGAACGACATTTTCGACTGTTAAAGCCTCGAAAGGAGCCATGTTGATGCTGGAGTGATAACTATTGTTGTAGGAGAATTCAATCAGCGGTAGATGCAAATCCCAACTACCAACAAAATCGATCACAAAAGCTCTAAGCATATCCTCCAGTGTCTGGATTGTTCTTTCAGATTCACCATCCGTTTGCGGATGATAAGCTGTGCTCAAATTAAGTTGAGTTCCCATTGCAGATTGCATGGTCTTCCAAAAGTGAGACGATAATCAAGCATCTCTGTCAGATATAATGTTCAAAGGAACACCATGATGGGATACAATCTCATCTACATATAGCTTGGCAAGTTTGTCAGTAGAGAGATCCTCACGGATCGGCAAGAAGTGTGCTAACTTGGTCAGACGATCAATAACTACCCAAATGGCATCAGGACCTCTATTATTGCGTGGCAGCTTGGTAATGAGATCCATAGCAATGTTTTCCCATTTCCAAACCGGTATCTATGGTTCCTCTAATAATCCCGAGGGATGTTGATGTTCTGCCTTAACCTTGAGACAAGTAAGGCATTTAGACACGTATAAGGCAATGTCTTTCTTCATACCCGGCCACCAGTACTGGGTTCGAAGATTCTTATACATTTTGTCTACACCAGGATGGATAGAATAATGAGACTTGTGAGACTCATCCATTAGTAAGGTGCGGAGATTATTTTGACTTAGGACCCAAAAACGGTCCACGAAATAATATAACCCATTGTTCTTTAATTCAAGATCAGGCTTAATATGATATGGTAATTCCTTACCCATCAAGTCTTGTGTAACACAAGTATGTAGAGCCTGAGAAATGCGGGTTTGAATATCAGATTGAACCTGAACACAGTGAAGCTTGACACATTCTTTACGACTCAATGCATCAGCCACGACATTCGCCTTACTAGGATGGTAGCGAATTTCGCAATCGTAGTCGTTTAGAAGTTCAACCTAATGTCGTTGCCTCATGTTTAGTTCTTTCTGATTGAAAATGTCTTGGAGACTTTTATGGTCCATGAACACTACACATTTCGTACCATACAGGTAGTGTCTCAAGATTTTTAGAGCAAAAACTACTGCACCTAACTCAAGATCATGAGTCGTGTAGTTCTTCTCGTGTATCTTCAACTGTCTCGATGCATAAGCTATAACTTTGTTTCTTTGCATGAGAACGCAGGCAAGACCTAAGTTGGATACATCACAATATACGACAAAATCATCGTTGCCTTCAGGTAAAGATAAGATAGGTGCATCACAGAGTTTCTGTTTTAAGGTCTGAAATGTTTCTTCCTGTTTGGGTCCCCACTCAAAAGGTTTATTATTTTGAGTTAAAGCTGTGAGAGGAACCACAATCTTGGAGAAGTTTTTTTTTATAAAACGACGGTAATAACTCGCGAAACCAAGAAATGAACGAACTTCGGTAGGAGTAGAAGGTGTATCCCAATCCTTAATCGCACTGATTTTGGCGGGATCTACATGAATACCTTGTTCGTTAACATTATGTCCCAAAAATTGAACTTCCATAAGCCAAAATTCACACTTGGAGAATTTAGCAAAAAGTTGTTCTTTCTTCAGGAGATCCATTGTAAGACGGAGATGTTGTTCATGATCGGCTCGTGTCTTTGAATAGATCAAAATGTCAACAATGAAAACAATGATGAACTTGTCCAAATAAGGCTTACAAACCCTATTCATCAAGTCCATGAAAACAGTAGGAGCATTAGTCAAACCAAAGGGCATAACACTAAACTCATAATGACCATATCTTGTGCGAAAAGCTGTCTTGGGAATATCTTCCTCGAGTACACGAAGCTGATGATACCCAGAACGTAGATCAATCTTTGAAAAGCAAGTAGCACCCTGTAACTGATCAAAGAGATCATCAATGTGAGGTAGGGGATATCGATTCTTGATTGTGAGTTTGTTGAGCTCACGATAATCGATACACATCCTGAAAGATTGTCACACCCCCAAAATCCACATGCGGAGTACCACTGCTTGGAAGCGTGACTGAACAGGATCCAACCACCAATTATACTGAGCAATTTAATTAATAACATAAGTAATACTCACTAACCATAAGGTTAGCAAATATCATAGTCAAGTTCAAAAGTTTTAAGTTCAAATAGTAACATAAGTAGCGGAAGCGTAGACAAAACAGTTTAAAACAAGTTTCATGGTTCAAGTTTATTTAGAACCCAACACATGGGTTAGAAGACCACTACACATCCCCAAATAGCAAGCTCCTGAGTCACTGGATACCTGCAAAGCATGCAGTAGGGTATCAACAAAGATGTTGGCAAGTTCACGAGTTGTCCAGTTTTTAATTACCAAAAAACTTGTTTCACCAGTTAATTTATCCGTTTATACATGCCATGGGGAGCTACCCCAAAGTAAGCGACTAAACTGTTTTTCCAATACCGAATACTAATTAACCCCACGTTCCCGCAGTGCCCCGTTTGTCAATGTTCTATCATCATTGACGGTTGTCAGAGTCTATTAGTTCACGTCCGTTCCCAGTAACAAGGGTCGATGTGAGGCTGGTTAGACCTAAATAGCGCTATCAACTAATAACCCGTTCGCCAGACCCCGGCGACTAATCGGTATAATGTAGTAGGGACATAAGTGATAGAGTTTCGTTTAGTGTTGCTTGTTGCATTCCGTATAAACCGTAATTAACCAAGAGTTTCCCAGTAACAAGGGAAGAAAAGTAAGTTTGTTCCCAGTAACAAGGGAAGAAAAGCAAGTTTGTATCCCTCACAGGGGGATAGTGTTGTTTTTAGTTCCGTTTCCCAATCCACCGGGAATGCATGCTTTAAGTTGTGAACTCACCTTGGGTTGCTAGGCAGATTAGCTTACTTGGTCAAGCTTGCTGGTCACCACGTCCTAACATGGTTACCAGTATAGGTCAGGTTTGGGGTACTAGCAATCACGTATATCCTACATGTATCTAACACATAGAATGCATGCAGTTATCTATTGAGTTATTGGGCCTGCTCTAATAATTACGCGGTTAAACAGCAACAGTTAACACATAGTCCAGGCATAACACATTGTGGCCCAATAACCAAGGTAGGCAGCCCAGTCGAGACAAGGTGGTCTCGACTCGAGAACACGCGGTCTCGAGTCGCAACCAGGAGATCTCGAGTTATGAACGTCTGGTCTCGAGTGGTGCTGGCATATGTCACAACCTCAGGGGTCTCGAGTCCAGTCTCGAGTCGAGATCATGAAGTCTCAAGTCGAGACCTTGCCGGTCTCGAGTCGTTGAAGTCTGTCTCGAGTTGTCACGTGTTGGTCTCGAGTCGCAACCGGGGGTCTCGACTCGCAACCACGGATACGTGCACATGAAGTTCTTCTAGAACCTGTCCAACTCGTACTATCCAATAGATTTGTGATTTCATGAAATTGTGTACTAACCAATAGGATTTCATAAACATGTTTTCTTGTCTAATTTCTAAACAAAGTAGATCAAACAAAGCATATTCAAATATTCATAACACATTCATATCATATTCTTGTTGTTCATCATTAGGGTTTTCATCATAAGCAAACATGTTCATTTAAGCAAATATAACACCTTAGTTCACATTATCATCATCATTTCATCATTTATTCACACGGTTCACCTTACACACATATGCATTTCATGGTCAAGAATCACATACACAAGGTATCAAAACCATCTTAATCAAAACAACAATAGATCAACATACACTTTACTCAAACAACAACCACAATATCGACTATATAAGGACATATTTAATATGCATATAACTTAACAAGTAAACATATATGGTATTTCCATCTCTATATTGCAAGGAACCACTAACCGGTTAGGTTTCAAGGTGTGAGAGTATGAAGTAATCGATGAATGAGCTTCCAAATAAGATCCCAAGCTTGAACCGAGAGTCCTTGTTGTCACCGGTTTGGTCCGAGAGAAAGGAGAGGAGAGGTGATGCTTGATTGTTAGGGTTTAAGGTTTTCTAGAGAGAGAGGGAGTGAGGATGAAGTGAGAGAGAGTGTAGAGGAGAGTGTGTGTGGGTTTTAGGTTTATATAGAAGGTGGTGCACCCTAAGTGGGTTTCCGAGTGGGCTAAGGGAGGTTGCGGCCCAACCGGCCCAGCTGTTACTGTTTACTCGAGACCGAGTGGTCTCGAGTTGGGTCCTTGTGTTGTTGGGCTGGGTATGTAGGTTGGCAGCCCATAGTGTGCCAGTTAGGCGATCTCGAGTCGGAACCATGGTCTCGGTTCATGAGTACATATATACATATATATATATATATATATATAAGGGAAGGTTCATTTGAGAAGAAAATTTAATTGAGAAGAAAAAGAACAAAGGGTAATTTTGTAAAATATTAAATAGTTTTTCACTTATCTCATTTATTATCATTTTTGACTAATTAATTAGTCATAAAGAATATTATCCTCCACATTAACTTTTTTTGCCTACACACATCAAAAAGTTGTCCTACATATTTCAAAATTCATCCTACACGTTGAAATTTATCTTACACAACTCGTAATTTATCCTACACAACTTCTAATTTATCCTACACTTTAAATTATTTTATTTAATTTTTTTGAAAAAATATATATTTTGAAGATAAGTTACAAAAAATTTAATGTATTAGCTATTAAAGAGGAAGACTACAAATTAATGACCTATGTAGATTTACCAATGTACCCTTATAGTAACATTAAATACTTATATTAAATGAAGTAAAATAAAGCATTCTTATTGGTTGAAATTTGTTCTTTTTTCTTCTTACAAAAAATTTCTTCTCATTTGAACTCTCCACTATATATATATATATATATATATATATATATATATATATATATATATATATATATATATATATATATATATATATATATATATATATATATATATATATTTATTTATTACGTACACGTCGTCTAATACACGTATCACATAGTGTGTCACGATAATCCACTGAATTTTTCATTTAATATAATATATATACACGCATAGTTAATATACACAGGTTGCTCGGGAAAACCCAAAGTGTCACATTATCCCCAAGTTTTAGGAACTTTCGTCCCGAAAGTTAAGGCAGCCATCAACGGGGTGTCACATCATCCCCCCGTTAGTTTGGAATTTCGTCCCGAAATTCGGTCGTAGCTTCGGTGCTAGGGGTTTCATTTGGGAAAATCTGGGGCTACTTGTGCTTCATCTGGTCTTCCCGCTCCCAGGTAAACTCTGGGCCACGTCGTGAGTTCCAGCGGACTCGCACGAGAGGTATCTGGCTACGTTTGAGGGTTTTGATCTCTCGATCCGTGATCTCAATCGGTTCCTCAGTAAAGTGTAGCTGTTCGTCAATAGTGAGTTCCTTGAAAGCAATTACGAGTGTTTCATCTGACAGACACTTCTGCAGATTAGATACATGGAAGACGTTGTGCACCGCACTCAGCTCTTCAGGCAGATTCAATCTATAAGCAACCTTATCGATTTTCTCGGTAATTTCGAATGGTCCGACATACCGTGGATTCAGCTTGCCCCGTTTACCGAAACGAACCACACCCTTCCACAGTGAGACTTTAGGTAGAAACCGGTCATCGACCTGGAATTCTAGTGGTTTCCTACACTTACCAGCGTAACTTTTCTGACGGTCCCGAGCTGCCGCCATGCGTTGTCTGATCTGGGCAATCCTTTCCGTTGTGTCTACCACCAGTTCTGGGCCTGTGATCTGGCTGTCACCAACTTCCGCCCAGCAAAGAGGTGATCAGCATTTACGCCCGTACAATGCCTCAAAGGGTGTTGCCTGAATGCTGGTGTGGTAGCTGTTGTTATATGAGAATTCCACTAGCGGTAGATGCTTCTCCCAATTCTTGCCAAAATCGATCACACATGCCCTAAGCATGTCTTCTAGGGTTGGATGGTGCGTTCAGACTGTCCATCCATTTGCGGATGATAAGCGGTGCTCATGTCTAAACGTGAGCCAAAGGATTTGTGCATAGCTTGCCATAACTCAGAAGTAAATCGTGCGTCTCGATCAGAAATAATGGAGGTTGGCACTCCGTGCTTGGACACTACTTCTTTTAAATAAATGTCTGCCAAGGTAGAGAACTTGTCTGTTTCTTTAATAGCCAAAAAGTGTGCAGACTTGGTCAATCGATCTACTATCACCCAAATAGTGTCGTTTCCACGTTGAGATCTAGGTAGGCCAGTAACAAAATCCATGGAAATTTGCTCCCATTTCGATTTCGGGATTTCGGGTTGTTGGAGTAGGCCCGCTGGTTTCTGATACTCAGTCTTGACTCTTGCGCAAGTCAAACATTTGCTGCTATGTGGGCTTTCATGCCAGGCCACCAATATGTAGTCTTTAAGTCGTGGTACATCTTATCTGAACCAGGATGTACTGAGTAACGGGACTTATGAGCCTCGTCCATCACGAGCTCGCGTAGGTATCCATAGAGTGGCACCCAAATGCGCCCTGTCACATAGTAAGCGCCGTCTTCTTTTTGTTCTCACCGTTGTCTCGATCCTCGTAGGGACTCAGCCCTGATGTTCCCTGGTTTCAATGCTTCAACTTGAGCATTTCGAATCTGAATAGGGAGGTTAGACTGGATGGTAAGCTGTAACGCTCGCACACGCTTGGGCGTAGTGTCCTTTCGACTGAGGGCGTCTGCCACGACATTGGCTTTGCTCGGATGGTACTTGATTGCGCACTCGTAATCATTCAAGAGTTCGACCCATCGACGTTGTCGCATGTTTAATTCCTTTTGCTTGAAGATACGCTCGAGACTCCTGTGATCGGTGTAAATAGTGCACTTGGTACCGTACAGGTAATGTCTCCATATCTTAAGAGCAAAAACCACTGCTCCCAGTTCCAAGTCGTGCGTAGTGTAGTTCCTTTCGAGAGTCTTAAGTTGTCGAGAAGCGTAGGCAATAACCTCATTGCGTTGCATCAACACGCAACCGAGCCCATGAATAGACGCATCGCAGTAAACCACAAAGTCGTCGGTACCTTCAGGTAACGAGAGAATAGGAGCACTACAGAGGTTATCCTTCAGCTTCTGAAAAGCCGAGTCCTGAGCTTCATTCCACTTGTAAGCAATACCCTTTTGGGTGAGTGTCGTGAGAGGTTGAGCAATCTTCGAGAATTCCTTGATGAATCTGCGATAGTATCCTGCCAGTCCCAAGAATTGACGAACTTCGGTCGGAGTCTTAGGTGTAGGCCAATTCTTTATAGAGCCGATCTTAGCTGGGTCGGCATGAATTCCGTCCTTATTGACCACGTGTCCAAGAAAATGGACTTCTCGAAGCTAGAAGTCGCATTTCGAGGATTTGGCGTACAATTGCTCATTGCGAAGGAGTTCGAGAATAAGACGCAAATGTTGTTCATGCTCCTCCTGACTTTTCGAGTAGATCAGGATGTCGTCGATGAACACTATAACGAACTTGTCGAGGTAGGGTTTGCACACGCGGTTCATGAGATCCATGAATACTGCAGGCGCGTGTGACACCTGTGTCACTTCAACCATCAAACAAATGACAAACCAATGAAATATTGTATTTTCATACTTGAGATTTGTAAAAATATGTGTACCGTTTGCACATATCAATTCTTGTCCGATTTCAAGCAATAAATCGCTTTCTGGAAGGTTATACGAGCACTGATGCGTAAATATAACCAGTTTAACGCAACAAACACTCCGGAATAGTGAAATAGGCTTAACATACCTTAAATAACCTCCACATAACTTAGAAACAAGTTTTGAAGGGTTTGGTGTGGCGAAATCAAGTTTATTCGCTTACAGGGACTAAATTCGACAAACTGCAAAAGTATGCCGATTTGTACTGTAACGAACATTATGGAACTTGATCATAAGTTAAATATGCCCTAAATATCCTTTACATAGCTTAGAAATAGGCTTTGAGGTGTTTGGTGTGCAAAAATAAACTTTTGGTCATTCAGGGACTAAAAGCATCAAAAAGTGCATAAGTTTGCATTTTCGCGCATATCTTACGTTCTGAATATATCCGGACATCCAAAAATTTATGTAATCATTAAAATATTATGCTTTAGTGATTGGCATGATAAAATTCCATTCGTCGCTTAATTTGGATCGTTTTTGCGTTCGTTACGACTTCCGTCGTAATTAACCGAACAACGCAGCCGTACGACCAAACGAACCGACATCCGACATATTTTTGAATATGTTTTGAGTTCCCTATACTTTAACTTCATCTTAGAGCCTTGAAATGAGGTCAACGGGGCTTAAACGTGTCAAAAATGAGCCGAAATGCAAGATTCTGAAGTTCAGGGACCAAAATTGACATTCTGCCATAGTTATCTTAGGAAGGGACCAAAATGAAAAATCTTAATTCCAGCTTGTTCCAGCTGTTCCCCTCATTTGCACATGGTTTTAATGAAACTATGGGCTCCCATGGTAAACCATGGGCACATGTGTACGGATGAGATCGAAGCTCGTTTTACGATGAACGATCCTAACGGTTCTAGATTTCCTATATATATCCACCTCCTTTCACTTGCAAAACCCACAATGATCTGATTTTGGCTCTCTAAGTTGAAGTTTATGCTTCATACCTGAGAGTAAATCGGATCATAGCTTGCGGGGACCTTTTGTAAGTATTCTTTCGTTCTTTTCATTCGTTTTTATTGTTAAAGTCAAACTGCGTTTGACTTTCTGCTTTGACCAGTTTATGGTCAACGCGAAGTTCATTTGAACTTCATAACGTGAGCATAATCACGATGGTTATAGTCCCTAGTGACAATACCTACTGATTACCACGTTATCTAGGCTCAGTGACGAGTCGTAGTTTCGGCCAAAATGCGTTTTCTCGCGTATTTTGTAACCAAACTACTCTAGGGTATTAAAACCGTTTGTTTTAATACCAAACCTGTTTTCTAACTTTGTTAAACATGTTTCGACATGTTTAGCTCGTCACTTTTTAGATTAGTGCTTGTGTAGAGTCGTAAGTCAAGCGGACTAAACACCCGCTTAGACTTTCGAACTAGACCCGTTTGGTCGATCATTAGGATCCGACCAAACATGTTTAGTGACCATAGTTGTATAAGGAATAACCTTCCGAGGTTATACCTTATGGTCACTTCGTTTAAGTAGTTGTATGATAGGTAGTTTATATGCCTTAGGTAAATTACCAAAATGCCCTTTTCATACATAATTGGTAATTAAGCATATGTAACCTAAATTTTTGTCACATAACTGATTATGTAACATATTTAAACATGTTAAGGCATATCTTGCTTGTCATAGGGCTAGTTAGGCGGTCCAAACGCGTTTTACGCGAACGACGCGTTAAAGTAGCATAAGCTACCTAAACGGGTCGTAATGGGTCGAAAGCACTTAGGATAGGTTTCATTTTAGGATGTAGGGTTTGTTAGACCATATTGTATGAGTTCCAATACTCATTTGGTTTACGAGACCTCATCCTATCCGATCTTCCGATTTAGGTCCGGTTTATTTATGTAGTTATCAATACTAGGTGTTGTTTGATTCCGGGACTCCTCTAGCTTGCTTGGTAGTTGTTCAAGACTTCTAAGCACTCTCAAGTGAGTACATAGTCCCCTCTTTTACTGTTTTCAACTGTTTTGGGGTGAAACATGTGTACCTATTTGTTATGTTCTTGTTTTGAAAAGTATAATTGATTATACATACTAGTACTTATCTTTATACAAACTGAATAATTATTTATGGTTTAAACTCTAGTTTTTCTTAAAGATTATAAAATTAATGTTTGGAATAGTACTTATTTTGTTCACCAGACCGGTTGGTAGTATGATATAGCGCTATAGGATTTGACACCCCATTCCTGTTGTCATGGAATGTCTGAAACCAATTTGTTGCTCCATCTAAATAGGGATTGCCTTTGTGGTATTTCTATAGTCTCAAAGGTGTATTTTGATGCACTAGGTCTGAATGAATTCTTAAATCACATTATTTTTGTATATTAAGTTATACTCCCAAAAGTATAGTTTGATATGCTCTCGTATGGGATATTGTACAAAACCAACATATATTTTGTTAATCATTAAAACATAGTTTGATATGTTATTCTCAAAATCCAAAGCATAGTTTAATATGTTATTTATAAATCCAAAGTATACTTTTGATATACTACTGAAAACTTATTTATGTTACCAACTAAAGTATGGTTAATATACTATTTACTTAATGACTGGTGTTTGGTTGGTGTTTAGATAACGGGACGGGTGTAATGTGATGAAACCATGGTAGATACGCCGCTGGTAATTCTTATATATAAGTGTTTTCATCGCATTACATACCGTGGCGTTATTTAGTACACTTGGGTTAATAGTTTTAGAACTGAAATATATTTTAATATATTACTTATTCAACTTTCTTAAAACCGAAGTATATTTTTATATATACTATAAATCTTTTTATCAAAATATTGTTTTTAAACAATACATTTTATACAAACTAATTTTACTTAATTATTTAATTACCTATGTATTATTATTTTGTATCATCTGATTTCTTATAAATTTTAGTATGATTTATAAAAGAAAACTTTTTTCAAGGATCATGACTACTTTTATTAAAACCTTTTCTTTAAACTTATAAGTCAGGAATCCTAAATCAATAAAACCTATGCATCTCACAGGCATTTTTATGCCGACGTACCTATTTTTACACATGTTTCAGGTACTGCTCTGTGATGATTGATGATATATGCTACACTTAGGATGGACTCGTGCCTTAGCGACTTTAAAACTTGAAAGATATTAGTTGTACTTATTTGATTGTATTAAAACAATGAGTTCATTTATTCAATAAAACAAAATTATTTATTCCATGGTTGTGAAACAATGATTCTGTTACAACACTCCCCGACGTTTCCGTCACGTTTTGTTGTTTTACGTAGTCGGGGTGTGACAGCGCGTTAGTCATTCCAAAGGGCATGACGAGGAATTCATAATGACCATAACGAGTTCTAAAGGCAGTTTTGGAGATGTCTTCATCACGGACTCTCAGCTGATGATAACCTGATCGCAGGTCAATCTTAGAGTAGTAGCTCGATCCTTGCAACTGATCGAATAGATCGTCGATACGTGGGAGAGGGTAGCGATTCTTGATGGTAACCTTGTTTAGCTCACGATAGTCGATGCACATTCGGAATGTGCCATCCTTCTTCTTAACAAAGAGTACTGGTGTTAGTGCATTATGTCTAAAGCCTATGTCTTAAGTCTAGGGTCTAAATATGTCAAGTTTGTATAGTTTAGGGGTCTGAAATGTATAGTTTTGATGTTTTTCTAGGGGTTCCGTTTGAAATGTGTTGTATCACTTTCAAACGGAAGGGTTGATAGGTGACCGTTTGAAGTGTCTTGTGTTAACTTCAAACGGAAGGTAGATGCCTATAAATAGGCAAGTGTGCTTCTCATTTGAAACGGTCTGGTGTGTGATGTAAAGTTACTCTGCTGAATTTTCACGTGAAATTGAATGAGAAGCAAGTAATTAAAGTATCTGCAAAGTATCTTCATCTATTTTCTACTCTTTTCTATCTGATTCTACTCTGTTTGAGTGTTTCCGACACTCAAATAGTGTGTATTACTCAAATTGACTCATTTGAGTGGTCATATCGATCCTACAATTGGTATCAGAGCTAGTTGTGAGTATATACACTTGAATCAGTTGGTGTTTGTACAGAATTGGACTACAGGACTTTTTGCCGGACAAATTGGACTGAATTTTGGACAGTGTGTGTAAAATTGTGTGCTTACAAATCCTTGAGAATATCAAATCAAGATTCTACCTGAAAGTGATAAAAATGGACTAAAAACTACCTTTCTTTTGAACGAATACTTGGAGTCCGTTTGAAAGTCTGTTCTATCGTTTGAAAGTCTGTTCTATCGTTTGAAAGTTTGTTCCATCGTTTGAAATTAGTGTTCATTCTGTTTGAACATTAGCATTCCGTTTGAAAAACCTGTCCCATCGTTTGAAATCTGGGTTCTTTTGAACCTATAGTTTGAAGCAGTTAGACCGTTTGAAGAACCACACCTTCCGTTTGAAAGTGTGGTATGAACGTTTGAATCTATCGTTTAAAGGTGACTATCCCGTTTGAAAGTTATACCTTTTGTTTGAGGGAGTATTTCGTTTGAAATGGAACACCAAGATTTTTCAACATGTTTGCGGGAAGTGGTGCGGCTATCCAAAGTCCAGCTAGTATCGTACAGAATGTCAACATGGAAAATGAATTGGGAACAATGCAAAAACCACCCAAACTGATGAGCTTAGATGAATATTCTGGATGGTCCAGAAGGTTTAAAAACTGGGTTCAGGCCAACCATTTCGAGTGTTGGATGAAGATCGAAAAGAAATACGTACCTCCAGTTGATGGGCTCAGGATGGTTAAACATATTGGAAGTTTTACAGATACTGAACAGACAGATTTTAAAGCTGAAAAGAAAATGGTGAGCATCTTGCAGCAAGCCATTAAAGAAGACATCCTCGTATTGCTACAACATGACGAAAGTTCTCAGTCAATCTGGCAAGCGCTAGAACTGAAGTTTAAAGGAAGTGCTTCTATGATCAAGAGCAAAAAGGCGCTTATCAAGAAAGAGTTCGATATTTTACTAGGATCAAAGGAGAGTCAACGAAACAGTTAATCGAAAGATATTGTCACCTTGTAGTTGAAATGAAAAGATTAGAAATTGAAAAAACAAATGAAGAATGGATTGATAAACTTTGTGATGCACTTCCATATGACGAGTGGGGAACTTATCTTATGATGCTGAAAAACAGTTCTGATTTTGTGAATTACAATCTAAGTGCATTTATTGAAAAGATCGAAGCTTACGAGCTTAAGTTGTTGAAGATAAAGAAGATGAATTCTGCTAGCATGAAAACAAGACGTATCTTTATACTACAAAGGCAGTCCTTCAGTTGCAAATCTTCAAAGTCCAAAGATACATACAGGATTCAGTGCTGATAACACTTCAAATGCTGCATCAAGTTCTCATCAATCAGGCAGTTCTACACCTTTCGCGAGTTTTGAACCGAATGTCAAAGTTCAGGAACAGTCTTCGCCTCAAAGCTCTACCGGATCTAATCATCAGGCGTATGTTTCTGGAGTACAGTGTAATATCGTAGTAAATATCAAAAATGGAAACGAGATAACGGAAACTGCTGCGAAGCAACATATTGTACTACTCGCTTCCGTTCTCGAGGCATATGAAGGTCTAGTTACGGGGAAAATTGGAAATCCGGACATGACAAAGGAGGACTATGACCAAATAGACCCCGAGGAGCTTGAACTGATTGACATTAAATGGGGTATGGCAAGCCTAGTACGTCGTGCTCAAAGGTCCATGGAAATCACGGGAAGAAACAGTTTATCAGGTCCGGATCAGAAGTTGGGATTTGATAAGTTGAAAGTAACGTGTTTCAAGTGTAAAGAACGCGGTCACTTTAAAAGTGAATGCCCAAACCGTGAAGTCAACAATCACCAAAACCCGTTCACCAATGATTACTATCGACAGGCAATCTACCATCGACCGAACCAACAGCAAACTGTTCAAAGGCCACAGATAGAAAACAAACCTGAAAAGGCATTGATTGTGAACCAAGATGATGAACAGGTAGCTGCAGGTTTTAGCTGGGATAAATATATCCCTGGTAGAGATGATCAGGCCATGATGGCAGAGGTTGTTGAGATTTCTGAGGTAGTGTCTAAACCGGAGATTGTTTCTGAAGTTGTTTCTGAAGTTGTTTCTGAAGTTGTTGAGGAGATTCCTATGGAAAATGTTATAGATGTTGAGGAAATAGCAGCTGAAGTATACTACTATCAATCACAACAGGAGGAGTTAGTTTATACTATGAAATCAGTTATGCCTCCTAGTGTGTTTGATTCTTTTGTAGGTTATTTCGAGGAGCCAAGAACCGGATCTTGTCCTAGATTTGAGGAGAATAAAGAAGCCGTCGAAGAAGTGATTGACGTGTCTAAAGAGATGACCGGAGAAGTTCTGAAAGACATTGCAGACAAAGCTCTAATGGGAAAGCTTAAAGAGGTAGATTCAGAACCCAAGGAGTCACAGTCTGTCGATAAGGTGTCGGTTAACAAAGAGGAAACTGGAGTTCAGGAGGTCGAATCTGTCAAACAGTCTGTGTCTGAGTAAAAGCATGTTAGTAAAACTGATTGTGATGAAAAGATTGATGAAAAAGTTGTTCCATCTCCGAAACGCCATGCCAACGTTGTTTACAACCGTGCGTGGAGTGTCTTGAAAAGGACACTAAGTATCGGGAGTTGAAACATCATTCAGATATGATTAAGTTTGATCTTTAACAATTAAAAGAAGCTTATGATACCTTACCCAGATCAATTAAGATGATTCAAAAAGAAAGTGTCGAAAATGATAAAGCTACTAAATTGGCACAAGCTACACTGTTTGATAAACAAAGAGAAGTCAATTATCATCTTGACACAATTGCGTCATTAAGAAAAGAACTTGAATTGACTAAGATAGAGAATGACAGGATTGATAAAAATTTAATGAGCTATGTGGCTTCGTCTTATGTTTTGGAACAAATTGTCCCTCAACAGCCACATGCTACACCTGTTTTCAAAAGTGTTCCACCCCCAATGTGGAATCACTACACTCAGAAATATCCAGATGGGGTGGAAGCTGCTTTAAATCTTAAGCTGAAAACGATTGAGAGTGATTTATTTGACAGCATTGATATCACTTTCACTGCATCTGACACTGATAATGAATCTCAGGTTATAAAAAATGTTATTGATCAGGTATTGGATGATGAAAGTGAGAAATCTGAAAAGGCTCATTCTGAGAAGGCTGTCAGTGATTCTGAGGACGAAGGAAATTTCTTAGATCGATATGTGCCGATATCGGAAAAAAGTACAAATGATGATCCGATCATAGTGGTATACACTATGGTTGGAACTGACAAACTTTATTCCGACGTCGAGTACCCGCTTCAGAATGTCAAGATCGAAAATGTCGAGAAAGTGTTTAAACTGGTTGAATTGAACGTTAACGTAATCAATAACAATGAATTCTTTTCAAAACTGAAAAAATCGGTTGGTACTTCACGTCCCACCAGTTCGGAAAAGAAAGATGGGGTTGATAAAGGTCAAAACATGAAAAATCATCTTAAAAACAAAGGTATTGGGTTTGAAAAGAAAATGGCTAAACAAGTGTTTAAGCCAAAAGAAAAGATAAATGATGTTTTTGTTGCTGGTCCTAGTACTGATGTTGAAAAAGAGTATATTTTTAGTCAAAAAGCTGTGGACGATTTCAATGCAGCACAGAAGCTTAAAGAAGAAACGGTCAATACTACTTTTGTCGAGTATGATAAAAGAGTGTGCTATCGCTGCAATGAGATTGGACACATGGCAAAACAATGTCAAAAAGTGTTTAAGAAACATGTTGTTGAAAAATCAGTTCAAAAACAAATGGTTGAGAAACCAAAGGTTGAAAAACCAAACATTCAAAAACAAATGGTTCAAAAATCTCGACCTAAATCACCAGTTGTTTCAAAAGGTAAAAAGGAAACGGTTTCTCCGATCCGTATTTTGAAAAGAGGTGAATCGTTGAAGTCGGAGGATAAGCCGAAATCGACTTTCGAGACTGGCGAATCCTCTAAGACTAGCAAGACTTCAAAGTTTTACCCCAAGACGAAAATTTTTGAAAATCAGTCGTGGATCGTGAAATCTAAACCGTCTGTTGATATCAAGAAGATGGAGAACACTTTGAAAAATGATTCAAATCTTTTTAAAGATGATGTGGTTGATTTTGAAATTGAAGTAGAAAAGTTTCTTGATGAATTTCCTCCAATTACTACCAAAGTTAAAACAATTGTGAAAAAAGAGGTTCCAAATGTCACTTTTGATTTTCCAAAAACAAATGAAAAGTGTAATGTTGTGTTCGGGAGTGTGTCGGATGTAAAGAAATCATGGGCCTCTTTGTTTGAATGAATTTTTTTGTTGATTGCAGGGGCTGCCCAAGTCAACTCTATCAAGATGGATTATGGACAGTGGAGCATCACGACATATGACTGGGTCTTTAGCTCTTCTTTATGATGTTAAGTCAATCAATGGAAGCTATGTTGGGTTCGTAGGGAATCAAGGAGGTAGAATTGTCGGCCAAGGAACGCTTACAAACGGAGTGATCTCATTTGACAAAGTAAACTACATCGTAGAGTTAACGAACAACTTACTGAGTATATCACAGATTTGTGATAAAGATTTTAGTGTGCATTTTACTAAATCTGAATGTTTAGTGTTGAAACCAGGGTTTAAAATCCCTGATGAGTTGGTGTTGTTGCGCGCTCCGCGGGTAAATGATCTTTATATTTTGGACATGAGTGCCGCAACGCCAAAAACTCATCAAAAACAGTGTTTTGTCATCAAGTCTAAAGCTACTGAAAAGGAGTCTGTAATGTGGCACCGAAAAATGGGTCACATTCACGTGCGAAAAATGAATTTTTGGTGCATAACGATTTAGTTGATGATCTGATGAATGATTCGGTAAATGAAGAATCAGGGGAAGCAAGTGGAAAGGGGGAGTCTAGTAAAGCTCAGATCGTTGAACATACGGAAAAGTTAATCTTGGGATTAGATGTTTACAGAGAAATGATGCATACTGTGGATCTGGAGTTCAAGTTTGATTTTGAAGAAGATTTGGAGTCTTTTGATATCAATCAACAGCCTGGATACACGTATAAGTATGTTGAAGAGGCTGATAAGTATGATCGAGTTGAGATTGAAAATTGGACGGATGATGAAGAAGTAGTTGAAGATACTTCTAAGTTTCCTACTCTTATGGAGTTCTTTGCTGAGGAAAATAGAGAAAGTTTAAGAGACCTTTGAAGTATTATCAGCGTGATAGAAGTGTGTCTCTCGGTGACATTATCAGTTGGGGTTTCTTACCGCAAGTAAATGCTTATGCGATCAGAAGAGAGTGCGGAGTACAATACTTTGAACGTTTATATGACATCATGTCATTACCTTGGTAGGATGTAGATGAGTTACCAAAGGTTAGATGTTTGGATTACCCTGTTCGAAAAAATGATGTTGCTATGTGGGGTTACATCAAGTATGAATCTTTGAAAGAATTTCGTAAATGGAAGCCACATAATCCAAAGTGAGTACAGAGGGTAGATCAAGATACCGGTGTTACAGAGACTATCCTTAATGTCAAGCCTTCGAGAACAATGAAGACAATTCCAATGCCTCAAATGGAACAAGACTTTTATAAAGGCTTCATTGGTTGGGTGTATAGTTGTATTTCTACCGAAGCGGTAATTTCTTACAGAGCAGGAGGGGAGATTCGAGAGATACATGTTTATGATCCAATGTGGCTGGTAAATTGCTCTGCGAAGGATATAGAATGTCTTTTTATCAACAAGATTCACTATCAACCAGTAGATAGAGAACAAGCGCAGCAGTTTCAACGTGTAGTTTCCCTTTGCTTTCAGAAAGGCATCAATTCTGAAAGTAAATGGAAATCTTCTTGGTGGTCGCTTGATGAGAAGATGAAAAGGAAAGCTAAACGTGAACGTGAAAGACTTGAAGAAAAGAAAGGTACGTTTTTGAAGATGCAAGCTGAAGAAGAGAAAGCGAAGAAGAAAGAGAATGAAAGAATAAGGGTTGCGCTTAGCAGGAAGCCGAAGCCAAGGGAAGAGTCGCTCAGAGCTATTTGAAGACCCGAAGACCAAGACTGAAGACTGCGGCTGTATCCAAGGGGGAGTTTGTTAGTGCATTATGTCTAAAGCCTATGTCTTAAGTCTAGGGTCTAAATATGTCAAGTTTGTATAGTTTAGGGGTCTGAAATGTATAGTTTTGATGTTTTTCTAGGGGTTCCGTTTGAAATGTGTTGTATCACTTTCAAACGGAAGGGTTGATAGGTGACCGTTTGAAGTGTCTTGTGTTAACTTCAAACGGAAGGTAGATGCCTATAAATAGGCAAGTGTGCTTCTCATTTGAAACGGTCTGGTGTGTGATGTAAAGTTACTCTGCTGAATTTTCACGTGAAATTGAATGAGAAGCAAGTAATTAAAGTATCTGCAAAGTATCTTCATCTGTTTTCTACTCTTTTCTATCTGATTCTACTCTGTTTGAGTGTTTCCGCCACTCAAATAGTGTTTATTACTCAAATTGACTCATTTGAGTGGTCATATCGATCCTACAACTGGTGCTCCCCAGGGTGATGAACTAGGGCGAATAAATCCTTTATCCAATAGTTCTTGTAGTTGCGTAGAAAGTTTCTTTAGTTCTGCGGGGGCTAGTCGATAAGGCGCACGAGCTATAGGTGCTGCTCCGGGAGTTAGCTCGATTTGGAACTCGACCTGACGATGGGGAGGGAGTCCGGGTAGTTCTTCAGGAAATACCTCAGGGTAGTCACGTACCACTGGAAAATCTTCAATCCTCTTTTCCTTCTCCTGTGTGTCGGTGACAAGTGCTAAGATGGCGGTGTGCCCTTTTCGTAAACACTTTTGGGCTTTTAAGAATGAGATGATGCCTGTGACTTCTCCGCCTTTGTCACCTTGAACGATGAGGGGTTTGCCAGAACGGTGGGGAATTCGAACCATTTTCTCTTGACAGAGGATTTCAGCGCGATGTTTGGATAACCAATCCATACCAATGACGACGTCGAAGCTTCCAAGGTTGATAGGGAAAAGATCGATGCTAAATGCCTGACCAGACAGTACCAGCTTGCAGTCGTTGATCACATGTGAGGCCTCGATGTTCCTACCATTAGCTAACGTAGGGATACATAACTAGCATCGGCTCTAGAATCAAACAATACAGAAACATAACGATCATTGAGTAGGAACTTACCCGCTACGACGTTGGGGTCATTCCTTGTTTCTCCAGCTCCAATAACAAAAGCCCTTCCTCTTGCACCATTCCCAGCATTGTTGTTGTTTTGATCATTGTTTCCAGCTCCCTGGTTGTTGTTGCGATTCTGGTTCAGTTCAGGGCAATCCTTTCGCATATGTCATGTTGCCCCACACTTATAGCATACACGGTTGTTTCCTGGCTGCTACTGTTGTTGTTGATTCTGTCTAGCCGGAAACTGGCTCCTGCAGTCTTTGGCTTCATGCCCCATCTTGTTGCATCGTTGGCACTGACCTTTATTGCATGCCCCATTGTGGTGCCTGTTACACTTGTTACACTTAGGGTGGTTCCCTCGATAGCCACCCTGTTGCTGAGGGCCTTTGTTGTTTTCAGTTTTCCTTTGCTGTGTTGGGGCCTGAGTGGGGTTAGCATCCTTGCTTTGGTTTCCTTCCCACTTACGCTTGTTATCACCAGAAGTTCCGTCAGTAGCACTGATCCTTTTGGGCAACTTGCCCTGTTCCACAGCCTGATCAGTGAGTTTGTGAGCAAGGCGGACGACTGGCTGAATGGTATTGAGGTTGGCTGAGGTCACATGGCTTCGAATTTCTGGGGCCAAACCCTTGATGTACAATTCGACCCTTCGGTACATAGGTCGAGACATGTTTGGGCAAAGAGCAGCATAATCGTTGGACAGTTTGGTGTAGGTCTCAATCTCTGACCCAACCATCTTAAGCTCAAAGTACTCGTTTTCGAGTTTGTGGATGTCATCCCTGTGACAGTACTCTTCTTTGATCATATCCTTGGAATCTTCCCATGCAGTGGCATTAGCAGTTTCCAAACCAAGCATTTGAATCTGCACTTTCCACCATGAAAGCGCGTTTCCTTCAAGCGTGCCAGTAGCAAACTTCACCCAATTAGCAGGGGGACACTCACAGACCGCGAACAAAGCTTCGACCTTCTCGATCCACTGCAGAAGACCTATGGCACCCTCAGTGCCATTGAAAGGTAGAGGCTTGCAATCCATGAAGGTCTTAAATGTACAAACACGTGGTTGCGCAGGCGCATTCTGACCTGTTGTGAGAAGCGAAGCGAATAGGTTTAGGGGTGAAAAGACGATGTGGCGGTAGGATCTAAACATCCTAAAATAACGAGTTTACCTCCAGGGTGGGCTGCGAAAGCTGCAGCCACCGTGTTGATCAGGTTAGTGAACTGAGCCTGAGTCATGTTAACGTTTCCTCTTCCGCGTCCACTCATTGTCTTCATAACCAGAAAACATAGTATGAGTGTGATGTCGTAATATAGCGAGAATGAGATAGAAGAGGGAGGCGTATCTATCTAACTAGGCAAACTAGTACGTATAGCAGAACAGAAGGCATAAAGCAAGTAAACACTGGTCCGAGCTATGAGGTCTAATGGGTTGAGTCTTGCACTTGGAGTGTAGTGTCGTCATGAGTCATGGGTTATAGTTTGGTTTTTCTCAAAAAGATTCCCTTTTTAAAAACAAGTTCACTATAACCAATGGCTCTGATACCAATCTGTCACACCCCCAAAATCCAGATGCGGAGTACCACCGCTTGGAGGCGTGACTGACCAGGATCCAGCCACCAATTATACTGAGCAATTTAATTAATAACATAAGTAATACTCACTAACCACAAGGTTAGCAAATATCATAGTCAAGTTCAAAAGTTTTAAGTTCAAATAGTAACATAAGTAGCGGAAGCGTAGACAAAACAGTTTAAAACAAGTTTCATGGTTCAAGTTTATTTAGAACCCAACACATGGGTTAGACGACCACTCCACATCCCCAAGTAGCAAGCTCCTGAGTCACTGGGTACCTGCAAAGCATGCAGTAGGGTATCAACAAAGATGTTGGTGAGTTCACGAGTTGTCCAGTTTTTAATTACCAAAAAACTTGTTTCACCAGTTAATTTATCCGTTTATACATGCCATGGGGAGCTACCCCAAAGTAAGCGACTAAACTGTTTTTCCAATACCGAATACTAATTAACCCCACGTTCCCGCAGTTCCCCGTTTATCAATGTTCTATCATCATTGACGGTTGTCAGAGTCTATTAGTTCATGCCCGTTCCCAGTAACAAGGGTCGGTGTGAGGCTGGTTAGACCTAAATAGCGCTATCAACTAATAACCTGTTCGCCAGACCCCGGCGACTAATCGGTATAATGTAGTAGGGACTTAAGTGATAGAGTTTCGTTTAGTGTTGCTTGTTGCATTCCGTATAAACCGTAATTAACCAAGAGTTTCCCAGTAACAAGGGAAGAAAAATAAGTTTGTTCCCAGTAACAAGGGAAGAAAAGTAAGTTTGTATCCCTCACAGGGGGATAGTGTTGTTTTAAGTTCCATTTCCCAATCCACCGGGAATGCATGCTTTAAGTTGTGAACTCACCTTGGGTTGCTCGGCAGATTAGCTTACTTGGTCAAGCTTGCTGGTCACCACGTCCTAACATGGTTACCAGTATAGGTCAGGTTTGGGGTACAAGTAATCACGTATATCCTACATGTATCTAACACATAGAATGCATGCAGTTATCTATTGAGTGATTGGGCCAGCTCTAATAATTACGGGGTTAAACAACAACAGTTAACACATAGTCCAGTTAAACACATAGTCCAAGCATAACACATTGTGGCCCAATAACCAAGGTAGGCAGCCCAGTCGAGACAAGGTGGTCTCGACTCGAGAACACGCGGTCTCGAGTCGCAACCAGGAGATCTCGAGTTATGAACGTCTGGTCTCGAGTGGTGCTGGCATGTGTCGCAACCTCAGGGGTCTCGAGTCCAGTCTCGAGTCAAGATCATGAAGTCTCAAGTCGAGACCTTGCCGGTCTCGAGTCGTTGAAGTCTGTCTCGAGTTGTCACGTGTTGGTCTCGAGTCGCAACCGGGGGTCTCGACTCGCAACCACCGATACGTGCACATGAAGTTCTTCTAGAACCTGTCCAACTCGTACTATCCAATAGAATTGTGATTTCATGAAATTGTGTACTAACCAATAGGATTTCATAAACATGTTTTCTTGTCTAATTTCTAAACAAAGTAGATCAAACATAGCATATTCAAATATTCATAACACATTCATATCATATTCATGTTGTTCATCATTAGTGTTTTCATCATAAGCAAACATGTTCATTTAAGCAAATATAACACCTTAGTTCACATTATCATCATCATTTCGTCATTTATTCACACGATTCACCTTACACACATATGCATTTCATGGTCAAGAATCACATACACAAGGTATCAAAACCATCTTAATCAAAACAACAATAGATCAACATACACTTTACTCAAACAACAACCACAATATCGACTATATAAGGACATATTTAATATGCATATAACTTAACAAGTAAACATATATGGTATTTCCATCTCTATATTGCAAGGAACCACTAACCGGTTAGGTTTCAAGGTGTGAGAGTATGAAGTAATCGATAAGATCCCAAGCATGAACCGAGAGTCCTTGTTATCACCGGTTTGGTCCGAGAGAAAGGAGAGGAGAGGTGATGCTTGATTGTTAGGGTTTAAGGTTTTCTAGAGAGAGAGGGAGTGAGGATGAAGTGAGAGAGAGTGTAGAGCAGAGTGTGTGTAGGTTTTAGGTTTATATAGAAGGTGGTGCACCCTAAGTGGGTTTCCGAGTGGGCTAAGGGAGGTTGCGGCCCAACCGGCCCAGCTGTTACTGTTTACTCGAGACCGAGTGGTCTCGAGTCGGGTCCTTGTGTTGTTGGGCTGGGTATGTAGGTTGGCAGCTCATAGTGTGCCAGTTAGGCGATCTCGAGTCGGAACCATGGTCTCGGTTCATGAGTACATATATACATATATATACATATTTATATTTATTACGTACACGTAGTCTAATACATGTATCACATAGTGTGTCACGATAATCCACTGAATTTTTCATTTAATATAATATATATACACGCATAGTTAATATACAAAGGTTGCTCGGGAAAACCCAAAGTGTCACATTATCCCCAAGTTTTAGGAACTTTTGTCCCGAAAGTTAAGGCAGCCACTGTCAAGCTAGTGAGAATGGTTCAACGGGGTGTCACAAAGATCCATCTTTCTTTTTCACAAACAGAACGGGAGCACCCCATGTTGAAAAGCTTGGACGGATGAATCCTTTGTCAGAAAGCTCCTGAAGTTGTTTAGATAATTCTTGCATCTCAGACAGTGCAAGATAATACGTAGATTTAGCAATAGGATTAGCACCATGTACAAGATCAATACGAAACTCAACTTGGCGTGCTAGGGGTAAACTAGGTAATTCTTCAGGAATACCTCAGGATAATCCCAAACAACAGGGATATCTTGAATAGTCTTACCTTTGCCTTTCTCCTCTATGACATGTGCCAAGAAAGCAACATAGTTCTTTCGTAGGTATTTTTGAGCTTGAGTACACGTCATGAGTTTAAGACTACTAGCAGGTTTCTCACCATGAACTTCAAAGATCTCACCAGTCGAAAACGGCACACGAACAATCTTGTCAAAACAAACCACCTCTGCATGGTATTTAGCTAACCAATCCATTCCTACTATAACATCGAAGCTCCCAAGTTGCATTGGTGTGAGGTCGATAGGAAAAAGATGGTTATTTAGGTTCAACTAACAATTTCGAAGAACAGAATCGAGTACAACGGGTTCACCACTAGCAACTTCTATTGTCAAGGGCTTTCCTAGTTTTGTTCTAGTCATGGAAAGCAAAGGCTCAAAACTAAATGACACAAAACTCTTATCGACACCCGAATAAAAAAGAACAGAAGCAGGCTGATTGTTAACAAAGAACGTACCATTCACCACCTCATTGTCTGCACGCGCTTCGTTTGCATTCATATTAAAGACTCATCCACGGGCCTGAGCTTGATTTGCATTTGCCAACCTCGGGCATTGGTTTCTGTAGTGGGTTAGATCCCCACAATTGTAGCAAGAACCAGGCGGGTAGTGAGGTCGTGCAGCTTGTGCTGGTTGTTAAGCAGGCTGTTGTGAAGGGTTTTGAGCTGCTTGATTCTGTGTAGGAGCAAAACGACATGTGTTGGCAAGATGACTAGATTTCCCACAGTTGGTACAAATACGGCACTAAAAATGTGGTTGATGGTGACTGTTACATTTGTTGCAGAAAGGTGTATTGCCGGCATACTGTTTCTTTGCAGGTGGTTGTGCTTGTTGGTTAGGAGCTGTCTGGTTTTTCTGTGCTGTAACAGCGAAATTCTTGGAAGCCTTATGCTTCCTTGACTTCCTCGAAGACTCAGCTTTCTTACCTTTCTATTTCTCATTCTTGTCAAACGGTTTCTTGGCACCCTTTTTGTGGAGTTTACCTTTTCTGACCTGAGACTCTATCAGGGTTGCAGTGAACTCGATGGCCTGACGAACAGTGGTAAGGTTGCTACCAGTAACGATATCTTTCACAGGGTCGGCCAGACCATCGACATACCTTTCAATAGCTTTATCCAACGGGGTAACCATTATGGGACATAGTAAACTCAACTCCTCATATATGTCGGTATAAGCACGGTGTTCACCATTGTCTTGTTTCAAATCATCGAATTCCCTTTCCCAAGCCCTGAGTTCATGACGAGGATAGAATTCCCTCATCATTAGAGCCCTAAGCTCCTCCCAGGTTTGTCCCAAAGCAACATCAGCACCACGATCTCTCATTACTCCATTCCACCATGTAAGAGCCCTCTTTTGAAATACACTAGAAACAAACTCGACTTTACGATTGTCAGGACACTGAACATGGCGAAAAGTACTCTCAAGACTCTCAAACCACTGTAGGAGCCCAGTTGCTCCATTAGAACCACTAAAGTTGAGCGGTTTATCCGAATTAAACTGTTTAACGTTGCACGCAGCAGGTGCATTATTGTTACTGATGTTGGCTTGGTCAATTTGAGTAATGAGATTTGGTTGTACAGCAGCCATTTGATGTGCTATGATAGCCGCCAGTTCGGCGTTAGGTTGTTGTGCGTCTCGTCGAGGAGGCATTCTAAAAGAGGAAAACATGAGAGAAAACGAGTGAAATGACATTGGATAAAAATAGAATGTTACAAATATCGACAAAATGTAAGGATGGTGGTCATTTGTTCATTACTTAAAATAAACAAACGGCACACAGTGACTAATAAAAGTAAATGGGTTATAATAATGTATCGCGAAGACATGCTTTAGCCTATAAGTGGACACTCACCCCAAGAGTTCCCTGGTAAGAGTGACTGGTCCGATTATGTGGATTTGTATAAACACTCTTGCCTAGATAGAAAACTCGAGGTACAGGCATCCACCCTTCCAGATTGCACGTGTTCACATTATTTAGACCCAAACTTCGACGAGATTTTGAAAACTTGGAACACTAAGCCCAATAGAATTATCCAAGAATGGATAATTGATTTTCAAAATCATTTTGGAAATTTGTGTTCTTGCTCTGGTAATCACCTAAAGATAGGTGACGTTTATTGTTTTAAGATCTAAACACAAGATAACTTGTGTTAGGGTCCTAGAAAGGTTATAGTCTAGGTCAAAGCATTACTAATAACCTAATTCCCTATAACCATGAGCTCTGATACCAACTCTTCTGTCACACCCCGACCGCGTAAAATAGAAAACCGCAGCGGAAACGTCTGGGAGTGGAGCGATAGAATTATTGTTTCATAAAACATGGAATTTAAAGTTTGGTTTTATTTATTAGATTTTTTACATTGTTTACATTGGTTTGGTTATAGTTGTGACAATTTATGATGTAATATGTTGATTGGATGGTATAAATGGTGTTGATATACATGTAATAAAGTGAAAATATTGGTAATGGTATTGTATTATGGATGGTAGGAGATAATGGTATTGTATTATGGATGATAGAAGGTAATAGTAGTGTATTATGGATGGTATGATAGATGAAAGGGAAAGTGTATTCAAAGTAGTGTACCAAAACACCTTATTTCATGTTGATACATATAGATGCACATGTGCATTTTTAATATTGGTAATGTAAAAAGTAGTGTATTACATATGGTTGTGTAAATGAAAGTGCAATTGTCTAATATTTGTAATGAATTACGGAATTTGTCAAAGAAATAACAAAAATGCACATGTGCATGTTTGTGTATTATGGATGGAATGATAGATGAAAGAGAAAGTAGCGTACCAACACACCATATTTCATGTTGATACATATAGATGCACATGTGCATTTCTAATATTGTTAACGTAAAAAGTAGTGTATTACACGTGGTAGTGTAAATGAAAGTACAATTGTCTAATATCTGTAATAAATTACGGAATTTGTCAAAGAAATGATACAAATGCACATGTGCATGGATAACTGTTACTCGGATTTTTTTTTGTTGATTTTTTTATTATAAACGAAATGTAGCTATTTTTCCAAAAAAAAATAGTAAAAAGAAATAAAAAAATTTTTTTGAGTGTTTTTTAGATTTTTTTAGGTATTACTGTTTGTGTTCACACTGGTTCTCGCAATAAAGGGTGGTTCCTAACGGATCCTCCTCCTCCTCCTATATATATATATATATATATATATATATATATATATATATATATAATTGAAACCTTCACGTCTTATATTCATTTGATAAGAATACTCGGATTCTAGACGATCAAAATAAATATAAATAATTATATTTATTTTATATGACTTTCATACTAAACATTGGAAATATAAACTCCGAATTTCGTCGGTTGAAATAAATATAAACATTATAGGTACTCGGAAATCTTGGCGATCGGAATAGTTATAAACATTATATTTCTTTTATAAGGTATTCGAAGTTATTCGAAATATCGATACTTCGATATAAATATAAATAATTATATTGATTTTATAAAATTACACGAATTAACGACGTTTGAATTGAATATAAACAACTATATTTATTTTATAAAATATTTCCGACTTTTGGGCCTTTGAAAAAATATAAATAATTATATTTATTTTATAAAAGTTTTCGAGTTTTTCGTTGACTAGTAATGCATTTTTGTCGAATTTTTATAAATTCGTTTTATTTGTTATAAACTGTCGCTAAAACAAATATACTTCTATATTTATTTTATAAGAAAACTTGAATGTTGAGAAGTGTCGGTTTTAGAATTAAATACGTTTCGTATTTCAGATATTTACGAAAAACGGCCAAAGTTTCCTCTATTTTTAGGAGAACCCCACAATACAAGTGTCGATATATTTTTCAAATTTCAACAATAATTCAATGCAATGTAACGACGATATATAGTTTTCGTCAAAATATCAAATAATCAAATCGGTTCGAGCTCGGGTCGAGTATAAATAAAAATTTATAACAATATAAACAGAATTTTTGCATCGTTTAAATCTCGGTACCGGGTCTTTGAGTTGACTGTGTTGACTGCCATTGACAGAGTTTGACCAAGTTGACTCGACCCGAAACTAAGTTGACCGATCCTTGACCCGTGTTGACTAAACTCAAACCACTCGAAACTGAACCAAACTATCATTAAGCGAGTTTTCATCCTGGACTCGAACATGCATATAGAATCGACACCCGAAACTTGGTACAAGATATCCACCACCATCGTCTGCTGGCGTCGGCGTGGCTCCGACGGCGACGCCGTCGGCCACCACCGTCACCAACATCTTTATCATCACATCATGGTCATCATCACCGGAGACCACACCACCTGCCGTTACACTCGGATCTTTAAAAAATTTCAAAGAAAAAAGAGAGTTATGAGGGATTTACCAGAAAAAAATACCACCACCGTAAAACACCACCAAAGTGTCGTCTCCGTCATCCTCATCAGTCTATCATCATCCTCATCATCATCGGGTCATCATCATCGTCGTCACATTCATCACCGCCGCCGTAGCGGCGGCACCGGAAAAACGAGGAGAAAGAGAGAGAGAGAGTGAACCATGGGTGTGTGTTTGAAGGTGGGGGCTGGGTGCATGGGTGTTTGCTAGCAAGACTAGGAGCGTCGGAGAGTCGCTGGACACTACCGACTCTGCCGGGTGACTTCGCCAGACCGACGGTCGGTCTTCACAGAGCAGAGAGAGAGAGAGATGGTACGTGTTTGGGGGTTTACATGTGTGCATGTGGGGTGGAGAGACCTGCGCCAGAGAGTCACCGGCCACCGCCGGCTCCTCCGGTGGTCTCGTCGTAAAAGGGAACATGAGGGTGAGAGGGAGAGGATGTTGTGTTGGTGTGCGGCTGAAGGTTTTTGAAAGGAATAAAGGGTTTGATCTTATAACAATCTATTTATAATAGGGTTTTTAATTTGGGCTTGGGCCCCAGGCCCACAAGCCCGTTTCGCACGGCCTGATTCGTAATCTGAAGTCCGTTTTCAAACCCGATCCTCTTAATATGTCTCAAAATACAAATGTTAAGTCGAAAACACTCAAATTATGTCGGAAATCGATATTTTGACACGTATTTGTTGGTGTTGTCAGTATTTTGTCTGGTGTCAGTTTGTCATCGTTTAACGCTCAGCAGATTTCCCGAAAATCACCGTAAGCGCATTGTAAAGTCAGATAGGCGTTCCCAATCATTTCAAAAGCCTAATTAAGTAAATTCGTGTAGGATCATGATCTGACCCGAATGAGTCGTTCAGAGGCGTTCAACTACGTTTCAGGTGCGGAATAACAAGAAACGAAGGTAGAGACAGCTTGCAATTCACTTAATCTACTGATTTTATTGACTTGACAATGTTTACAGCTCGTTCTTCACCCCGGCAACACTTCGGCATGGAATTCTAGAAAGTTACAAATGAGTTCCCTCATGTGGTATTTATATTGTTGGTAGGTTCCCACATACGGACATGTACACATATGCGGACCAGGTAGGTTCCCACATACGGACATGTACACATAAGAGGACCAGGTAGGTTCCCACATACAGACATGTACACATAAGCGGACCTACCAGGTTAAACCTATATGCTATCCTATTTTCTCGTAAAACGCGCCCTAATCTAATCAATACAATACATAACATGATCCAAGATGAAATCAACAGATGCAGTGCACCAACAAACTCCCCCTCAGATGTAGATGTTGATGGAGTCGTTCATTGAGTCACGACTATGCTGTGTCTTCACATCTTCAGTCTTGATCAGTCTCTGGGCTTTTCTCTCTCTCTGTCTTCAGACTCCCCCTCACGATTTACTGGTATTCCTTTGTTCTTCAGTAACATCTTCGGGATCGTGATCTAGCCTTCACAGAATCAAGATTGATTTCCAGGATCAAAACTTGGCTTTCTTCAATCAGAGGTCTTCAGGAATCGAGACCTGGCACTCTATCTTCAGATCCAAGATCGAAAGCTGGCTATTCCTGCACATTCTTAACCCAGACATAAATTTTCTAAAAATATCAATTTGAAAGCATCAACACTAACTCTTCCTCAGAAATAAGTGCACCAACTACAACTCTCCCTCAAATTACTTTCTCTATGATGAACCACTTGTTGATTAAAAATTTTTTTGACATTTAAAGCACACTCCCCCTCACAACAATGTCATCATGTTTAGCACTCGGAATTTTGAAAATCAGCTTTCCTACATTAGTTGTCAAAAATCTTTTTGACTTTTTCAAAAGTTTATGCTAAAACACATACAAAATCTTTTTGGATTTTTAAAAAAAATAATTGACACCACTTGTAAAAGAACGAGAATGTAGAAATGAAATATTTACAAACATATTTTTGTAAGTTCGTGTAAGAGGATCATATCAGTTTATGAGACATGTCACTAACACCGTTAAGCTTGATTACATTTTCAGTTCAAAACAATTCACCTAGATTGTCAGTATATCCGTCCACTGAAATTCTCACACAAAGTTCAATTGATCCGAGATACGATGTTAATGTCTTAGATACTAACTTATTCGTGTGTCTCACTACTTGAATATACTCCCGTTTCCAGATCCCAATATTCAGTCTTACAGGTGAGTATACCACAGCTGATATCTGTATAGGGGTTAGATGCGAGGGCCGTGAGAGCTCAGGTTGATACTTCTGTATACGCAGAGAGATGACGGCTTCGACTTTTGGTGTGTCCCCTTTAGAGGATATTTTTATTTCGACAGCAGCGACTATCAATTTTATTGTTTCATCAGCATGCTGAGGGCGAAGCTATGTTTCAAGCTTTTGCGGAAAGCATTATCCGGGGACTAGGTCAGTACTTCCATACAACAGAAGTCCCGGGATAATACCCCAGATATCACTGAGCATAAAGACCTAGTATCTCAGAATAAGGGACCTTTCAAACAAGATTTCAGGGGTTACCTATATATCCAAGTTTGTGTTAACCCACAGAACAAGCAAGTTTGAAATTTAGTTTATATCTCGTCACAATTTACTAAGTGTGTAAAAACCTACTGGCACATCCTTAGTGAGATTGTTTATCACATTTTATCTTTACATTTCTTTAGCATGTTGTGACAGCCTACTGATGTACTATCATTTCCTCTTTTCACAACAAAACTCATTTTTGAATTTTATCATGTTTTTGTCTTTTTCAAATTTTCAAATGTTTTTGGATTTTCTGAAATTTCCCTACTCCCCCTAAAATGCAAACACATTTCAAAGGAAATTTGAAAACTACTAGACTTTTGACCCACTTTAAAAGTAAAAAGTAAAACAAGTTGTACAGAAACTTGACAACTGACATCAAATCACATCAAATCTCCATTCACTCGACAAAAACGATCTGAACTTCCCCTTTCAACAAACCATTTTCTCATTTAGATCTCAAAACACTTAAGTTTGTTTTTATCGAAATGATTTTTCTGGAAAATGAGTTTGTTTTTACCACTTTTTAAGTTTACCACTTGTGAAGCATGGGGATATGGTTCATCATCTTGTTTATCAATCTCATATGTATAGTAAATCAAGTACAACTTAATGTCCCTGATTTACTATTTGCAGTTCAGAAACATCTGTATCACTTGTAAACATAAGCTCTTCAAAGTATAACCAACAAATTCCACTTGTAAGCAAACTAAATAATACAACTTGTAGGTTTTCCTGTAGGAATGAGACATCTACAGAAACCTCTTTACCACTTGTCAAATTAGTCAGAAAGATGCCGATTCCTGCTTCTCAATTACCAACCAGGAAGCTCCGGCTTAGTCCTTCAACTTGTAAAATTCAAACACTAGAATGATGCCGATTCCTGATCCACGATAAAAACTTGGGATCTCCGGCATAGTCCTTTCACCTGTAAAATTCAAACACTATTCAAAATCTTTCAAACAAACTTTTCAAACACTAGAATGATGCCGATTCCTGATCCAAGATATAAACTTGGGATCTCCGGCATAGTCCTAAGACTTCTATGGGAAACAAACTTCCATCCAAGTCTTTTTAGACTTGATGGCTTTCAACTCTTGCGCAGTGGGGTTGTATGTTGCCTTTTTAGTCGCATAAAAATCTTTAACCCCCTTTGCTTTACCATTCAACATTTTCCCAAAAATTTTCTTTACACTTCCATTAAATGTTTTCTCGACATCAAATTCTTTTTTCTCAGTGTAAAACTGTTTTGAAATATCAACTTTTCCAATTTTCTGTTTAACTTCTTCAAATTTCAGTGATGGAAAATCATCATCATTCACTGAAATTTTCTCCTCAACCTGTGGCTTTTCTGGCTTTGTGGAACCAGATTCATCGCCGACATTTTCATCATTCTTTTTAACAACCCACACTTGGTTGTCTTTTTCTTTCTTTTTGTAAAAATTCTTCTTCGAACACTCACCAACCTCATATTTTGAATTTTCAAAAATTTTAAGCCTATTGGTTGGTGGTTCAACATCAACAACTTTGTCTTTTAATTTCTGAGAAACTCCCGGTTTTGTTTTTGCATTTGTCGAACAGTTATTGCACTTGTAACAGGTTCGAGTCTCTCTTTGATAAAACACTTCAGTTCCATTCTTCTTTTTTTCAGCAAGAAACTCTTGATTTGACTGTCTCCAGAATGGTTTCTTCTGTTCATCTTCTGAGCTTCCACCTGACACAAATTCTGTTTTTGTTTTAGAATTTCTATCATTTTTATAGTTTTCTGGTGGAGCAAAGCCTAATCCTTTCTTTTTGTAGCTACGATTTTGGTTAGGTTTCTTTTGAAAACCAAAACCAGAATTGTAACCCTTTTTCTTGTTTAGACGTTGTTGAACTCTTGAAGTGTACTTTTTAGGTTTTTCAGTAAGATTTAAATTTTTTATTTCAGAAATATTGATTTCTGTCATTTTGAAAACCTTTTTGATCATGTCAAAGCGAACACTTCTTATTGGAAATTCGTTGTCATAGTATAATTTGTCCGAATCATTTAAAGTGTATACAAATTCAAATGTTTCATCATCCAAATTTGCTTTCGATAATAAAAATTCTTTACTGTAAGACCGCTTAACCGATGAATTTTGACTGTTGACTGACGAATTTGACCCTCCAGACTCAGATTTTGACTCGGACTCCTCATCAGTATCCAACACCTGATCGACCACCTTTTTAATTAACTCAGACTCATGATCGGTATCGGACGAGGTAAACGTGACATCAATGTTATCTGGTAAAACGTTAGTTGTGTCGGTTTTTAGCTTTATATTGACTGCTTTCTCAAGTTGCTCCTCGTTTGGTTTTCTAGAAGAATACCCTTCCCAAATTGGAGGCGGACACTTGTTATAGCTAACAGTCGGTTTCTTACCACAATCTTTCTTCTTCTTTGGCTTCTCGTCTTGAAAAGCTTCCATTCCTACAATAGTTGGGTAAATACGATCAATGAGATAATCAGAACTAGAATAACTTTGTAACAAACGTCTAATTCTCTCATTCTCGATCTTTTCTGTCTCCAACTCTTGCTTCCACTTAGCACTTTCTTCGATGTAAAAGTTGATAGCTTTCTGCTTTGTCATCATGACTGCATTCATCATCGTTAGTGCTTGTTCTCTCTCTGAGTTTGTCTTTTGGAGACCAGTTACTGTTTTGTTCAAGACATCATATGATTCTTTTACATAGTTGAGATTGAACAATAACTACTCCTTCTTCTTCTCATACTCAGCAATAATGTCGTCTTTTGCTGCACATTCCTTGCAAGCTTCCAAACACTTTGTGCAAGGCTTGACAACTTCAACAATCTTCTCAACCTCGATTGTTTTCACAACTTCAATCACCTTTTCTTCTTCTTTCACCTTCTCAGCTTCAATTACTTTCTCAACTTCAGTAATCTTCTCAGCAACACTTTCAACATTTTGCACATCATCTTCAGATTTCTTTTGTTATTCTTTAGCAGCTCTTTTCTCCTTCAGTTTCTCCAAGCGATCTGCAAAATACAAATGAAAACTTTCAGGAGAAAGATGAGATTTTGCAATATTGATATGTTTTTCTTCCTCATCATCACTACTACTATCAACTGGAGACTGATCAAACTGTACAGATTTTTCTGAATCAGCATCTGATAAACAAGAATCTGACGGTGTTTGATCAAATACAACTTCTTTTTCTGAATTAACAACATTTTGTTCACTCTCATCTGAAATCTGTGATTTTTCATCAGAACTTTCTGAGCTTTCATCAGAAATAACAGACTTTTCATCCTCACTCTTCACATTCACTCCAATAGACTTCATCCAGGTAGCAAACATGTCTGGCTCTCTGACAATCTTGGCAATCAAGGCTTTATACTCTCATTTTTCATCAACAAACATATCCCAGCTGAATCCTTCATGTAGTCTTTCATCATCTTGATCAACTATACACGCTTTGCTATCAGGAGATATGTAGTTGCTCCAGTTGAAGTTTACCAAACACGCTCTCTTAGAATCTTCAATCTTTCTACCATGAGCCGTCTATGAATCTTGTGATTGACCAACCTGCTGATAAATGGCTTTCCGATAGTAGTCGTCTTTTCCGAACGGATTCTGAGCACCGCTAGCTTCTCTATTTTTGCACTCCCGTTTGAAATGGCCTTTCTCCCTGCAACGAAAACAAGTAACTTTAGATTTATCAAAACCTAAAGTAGATACATGAGCATCAAGAAAGTCATTTCTCCCGGTGATTGTTTTGAACTTTTCCGCACGTCGAAGAACACTTGCAAGACACCAATTGATATCCATTAATTCCACCTCTTCGGCGTCTATTTGGTCGTAATCCTCTTTGGTGAGCATAGGATTTCCGATCCGACTAGCTACTAGACCCTCATAAGATAACAATACAGAACCAAGTAGAGCCATGTGGTATTTAGCAGTGTCTTCTGAAAAACTTTGACCTTCTGGAAGATTTAGCGCGATGTTACACTGAATCACATATCCATTTCCCGTTTTTGTGCTTTGTGACTGAAAACTTGAATTTGACTCTTTAGGATTAACACTCGGAAATGATGAGAATCCACTGCTACTTTTGCCAGAACCCTGATCCTTTTCTGATGAATCCCCAGCACTAAACGCAGTTTGAATTTTCGGACTTCTCTCAGCTTCAGGAACTGGAATACTACCTTTATAGTACATTTTCACATCCTGTTGACCACTCGGACTATTCATCCTCGCGATCTTTTGCTGTTCCAAATCCTGACTCTCGATCTTTTTGATAAACTGAGAAATCGTTAACCTATCATAAACACCCGTGTTTTTCAGAATCATCAGATATGTTCCCCACTCCTTCTGTGGTAACGCATCAGCAAGTTTATCTACCCACTCTTCACGATCTTTAGTAATACTCAACATCGACATTGATCGTACAAGGTGACAGTAACGTTCAATCAGCTTCTTTGTATCCTCTCCCGGTAAGCTGTTGAACAGATCAAACTCTTTCTTTAGTAGTGCCTTTTTGCTCTTTATCATATTCTCGCTACCCTCGAATTTGACTTTAAGTGCATCCCAAATTGACTTTGCAGTTTTGTCATGCTGTAGTAGAATGAATATATCCTCTTTGATTGCTTGTTGCAGCAGACTGATCATCATTTTCTCCGCTTTATACATAACCCTTTCCTGATCCTTGAACTCAGATAACTCTTTAAGAACCTGCAAATCTGTTCGAGGCAACACGTATTTCTTCAGTATGCATTCCCATGACCTAAGATGGCTTGCCTGAACCCAGTTCTCGAATCGATCTTTGCACCCATAGTATTCTTCTATACTCATCAATTTCGGGGGTTTCTGGGTGGTTCTCGTCTCATTTTCTAAATTCATAGCTTGAACAACTACAGCTGGACTAGACTGTGTTGCAAATGCGTTGTAGAACTCGGTATCTATGTTTCACACCTGTATCACCTTTATGCAATTTGACCGGACCTGATGCAGTTTGGAGCGGACTTGATCAAATATGTCCGAATAAGCGGACTTGAACCTGTCAAATAAGCGGATCTACCAACTGACCAAATAAGCGGAACCTAGTTCGAGTTCAATTTTGTCCATTTTTACTTTGAATTTCAGTGTCAAATTTTCAAGGGTTTATCTATGATCAATTACCTACAACCTGTGAAATTTTGAGCGGATTCCGACCGTTAAATCTCGTTCTGATGAAGAAAGAAGGTGTAGAAGTAAGAATTTTAGATGAAATCCAGCAAATCTCTATAGAACTCCTCCTCCTGAAGCTCTGATACCATTTGTAGGATCGTGATCTGACCCGAATGAGTCGTTCAGAGGCGTTCAACTACGTTTCAGGTGCGGAATAACAAGAAACGAAGGTAGAGACCGCTTGCAATTCACTTAATCTAATGATTTTATTGATTTGACAATGTTTACAGCTCGTTCTTCACACACAGCACTTCAGCATGGAATTCTAGAAAGTTACAAATGAGTTCGCTCATGTGGTATTTATATTGTTGGTAGGTTCCCACTTATGGACATGTACACATAAGCGGACCAGGTAGGTTCCCACATACGGACAAGTACACATAAGCGGACCAGGAAGGTTCCCACATACGGACATGTACACATAAGCGGACCTACCAGGTTAAACCTATATGCTATCCTATTTTCTCGTAAAACGCACCCTATTCTAATCAATACAATACATAACATGATCCAAGACGAAATCAACAGATGTAGTGCACCAACAATTTCTTCCTTAAAAACTATTTAAAATCGCCTTAAATTTTTGTGAATTGCGTAACTAAGTGGCATAAATTACCTGTTGTCACATTCTCCCCCTATTACGGAAATTTGGTCCTCGAAATTTAGACTATGTTATCTCCTCAAAGTTGTTTCATTCGTAGGTAAGTCTGAATAATATCAAAGTGAATGACCATGTACTCGAATCAAGACTTATTCAGTTACGTGAACGTAAGGACATTTTGCATCAATAAGAACCCAATGGTTCAATTGAGTTTGTTCCAGAAATCGATGTCGAGTGAACGAAGCGTAATCATACTATCACCATTGTGACTAAGTTTCGACCAAAAGAGGAATTTCGACCAATAGAATTCCAAATGAGGAATTTCGACCAATAGAATTCCAAATGAGCGTTCACAATATGCAAATCAAGTTTTGAAGCAATAGAGTTCACTACCAACGGAAACTTGCATTGGGTGTTGTATAAATGAAACACAGAATCAACAAATTTTTTTGAAATAGAAACATGAGAATAATTCGTCAACTATCGAACCAATAAATGAATAAATTCAGTGCGTTGACATTATTGAATTGCAAGGATACACCGAAATACAACCGAATTTAGTGTATCATCGTCTTAATACATAGTTGCATTAAGACTATTTAAATGATTAGTTAAACGAAAAGCATATGTAGTTTTGCATGAAATGATTAATCATGATTAGCCCAAGCAACATGTTTATACTGACGCCACAAGGTGTCGTAGTGAATGAAATAGTTCAATAATAGCTCTGACCGAACAAGTTCACCGGGTTTGAAATCAGATGAAAGGTTCAACGAAGTAAATCTGCATATTTGTCCCAAACAAATCTCGTAGGATTTTCAATTGATAATGAAACACAAATAATTAGCGTGTTCGGTCAGATATGAAAGGGCAATAAATATCGCAAAATGTTCGATCGATGGTGAATGAACTGTTATGAGGTACACTGGAATATATACCATGAATTTTGTGTACCATTATCTTAACACACGATTGTCTTAAGACTACTTTGTATGATAAATCAACAAAGAGGATTTAATAGAAATAAACAAATAAATAAATAATTAAATTCGTACATGATGTGTGCAAACAAGATTAGCGCAAGCTTCATATTTGTGAAAACGCCACCACAAGGTGATCATGATCAAAGAATCGATTCAATGAATTCGAAGACCAAACAAGCGTGTTATGGTTCGAAACAAATGAAGTGCTTTGTCACACCCCCAAAATCCACCTGCGGATAACACCCGCTTCGAGGGCGTGACTGACCAGGATCCAGCCACCAATCATACTGAATGATTAAATTTAATATCCAAATAGTGCTTACTAACCATACGATTAGCAAGTGTTAAGTTTAGAGTTCAATATTTTTAAGTTCAGAGTAAAAAGTAGCGGAAGCATAAATAAACAGTTTTAAACAATGTTCATAAGGTAAGCATGATAAATGCCCCACACACGGGCAGACGACCACTACACATCCCAAGCAGCTGCTCCAGTCACTGGCCACCTGCAAAGCATGCAGTAAGGGGTCAACAATAATGCTGAGTGAGTTCACTAGTTGTCCAGTTTTAATTACCAAAAACTTGTTTCACCAGTTAATTTATCCGTTTATACATGCCATGGGGAGCTACCCCAAAAGTTAGCGAGTAAACTGTTTTTCCAATACCGAACACTAGGTAACCGTTTGCGTTTCCGCAGGATGCCCCGATGTCAATGTTCTATCATCATTGATGGATGCCTGAGTACATTAGTTCACGACCGATCCCATACCATGGCACGGTGTGAGGTTGGTAAAACCTAAATAGCGCTATCAACTAATAACCCGTTCGCCTGGCCCCGGCGACTAATCGGTATTATGTAGTAGGGACTTGAGTGATAGAGTTGCGTTTAGTGCCGTTTGGTTGCATTCCGTATAAACAGTAATTAACTAAAAGGTTTCCCAATACAAAGGAAGGAAAAGTAAGTTTGTTCCCAGTAACTAGGGAAGGAAAGTGAATGGTATCCCCTTTACAAAGGGATAGGGTTGTTCTAGTCTCGTGTCCCAAACCACCGGGACGCATGCTTTTAAGTTGTGAACTCACCTTGGATTGCTCGGTAGATTATTTTACCCGGTCAAGTATGTTGGTCACCACGTCCTAGTATGGTTACCAAGTATGGGTCAAGTTGGGTACAAATAAACACATAGCGAACACGTACGGCAAACACATATAGCAAACACGTATAACATGCGTAACAACAAACAGTTGGGTTATTGGGTCAGCCCTAAACATACAATCAGCAGTAACAACACGTAGCCCAGTCAACAGAAAGCCCAACAGTCAAAGCCCAATAACACCAAAAATAGTCCAGTCGAGACAAGGGTGGTTGCGACTCGCAACCGAGGTTACGACTCGCAACCGAGGTCTCGGTTCATCACGTTTTGGTTACGACTCGCAACCAGAGGTTCCGACTCGCAACCGGCGGTTTCGACTTAGCAGCAGTGGTTACGACTCGCAACCGGATTCGATACGCGTTGATTGCGACTCGCAACCGGGAGATCTCGACAAGACTTGATGTGGTCTCGAGTCTCAACCAAAGGTTACGACTCGCAACCGTGATTACGTGCACATAAATCATCTAGAACCTGCAATATGTACTGACCAATAGGATTGTATTTTTGTGTGAGTTTGTACTATCCAATAATAATCCTTAAACATGTTTTCTTGTCTGTTTTGTGCACAATTTGGATCAAACTTAGCATATTTGAATGTTCATAAAATCTTCATACATGTTCTTCATTTATACAAACTTCCGAAACATGTATCTTACAATAACCAATCAATCATAACAAGCCGGATAACACACAATTCATGAACATTCAACCCTAAATCATGCATAAATCTTCTAACCAAACCCTTACCATTACCCGGATAACCAACCCATTCAACATCACAACCATTCTTACATTTAAAGCACACAAACAAGATTCATCATATAAACCCAAACATTTATGCCTAAAACCTCCTAACCAATCCTTACTACAACCGAATAGCAAACCTTTAAACACAAAACCGGATCATTTTCATTAAGACACAAAATCATCTCAAGCAACCACTTTTATCATCAAACAAGCATTTTAGTAACAAGACAAACAAGCAAAACAACTATGAAGATATTCATGCTAACCGGTTGGAAGTAGGAGCACAAGGGATTGATGAACCAAGCTCCAAATGATGATCTCGAGCTAGAATCCGAGAGCCTTGATGCTACCGTTGGATCCGAGAGAGATGAGAGGGTGAGAAAGTGATCTTGGTTTGCTAGGGTTTTGGGGTTTAGTGAGGAAGAAGGAGTGAGTGAGGGAGAGTGTTGTAAAAATGGTTAAGGGAGGGGAGGGTCGGTTTATATAATGTCACGAGTGGGCTTAGGGGTTTCCGGGTTGGGTTCTCGGTCGCAAGGCCCTAACCGGCCCAACACTTGCTGTTCACTCGAGACCAAGCGGTCTCGAGTCGGGTCTCGGGTTGGTCGTGGTTTTGAGCTCCGGCCCGTCTCACATACACACTTATACATATATATAAATACATATATACGTACACTTTCTCAACAATGAACACGTAACGATAAATCACCGATTTTCATTTAATAATAATATATAAATATAAATACAAGTTGGTCAATTACAGAAATGGTTGTCCGGGAAAACCCGAAGTGTCACATGCTTATTGGGATTTTGTTGAATATGATGGCCTTGATCAATCATATGGGACCCTGAGTTGAATATATATTGCGGGCAAGTTCAACCAATTGAACTTGGTTTAAACACCGTCCAACAATCAATGCATGTGTCAACAAGAAAATTTCGACATGGTTACAATGAAAACCATGTATGTAGCTTAAAAAGGTAGTGAGTTTCAGTGAGTTTGTTGACTCGATATCAAGAGTCAACACTTTGCAATAGTGCATTGATCCATATTGCAATGCAAAAATTGAACATAGCGAAACGATATTGAGCGTTGATGAATCAAACTAACCACATGCACAACAAGCAAGCCATGCGTAACGTATGAATTTGACAAGAAATGAAATGAATGAGTGTTTGCGATTATGAAAGAAATCCTCGTGATACAAGGACCATTAGTGTGACAACCCTCACAAATCCAGGTATCCGTACAAATTAATTAATAATTAATTAATGCTTAATTACTGTGCTTGATTACAATTATGATTAAACTGCTTTCTGTCTTCTGATACATACATACTCATGCATCACATTTTATACTGTCACTCTATTATTTACACATAAACAATAGTGACAAACTTGATGCACAACGCACAGTTAGCACAGTGAGCGGATAACTCAGTAAACATGCTGACAATACCAGCACCTAGACAAACAACAGTTTTGAGGCCAGTATGAGCCAGGAATAGAATACTACACTAGTAGGGAGTGTAGGGAGATGAGGACCATAAAACTGCGTCACTAGGTGATAGTTATAGTGCCCGCAAGTGCCTAAAACATACTTTAAGTGCAGAATTATGCACTAAATACCAAAATTCAGCGTTTAACAATGCTAGTAAAGTGTAAAAACTTGGCAAAATAGTCCTAGACACTTTCCAAAGTGTTGGGAATTTAATGTGTCACTAAAAAAATATAAAAGACACTTTAAAGCTTTATTTAGCACTTTAACAGATCAATAACCAACCGAACAACCGGACTTTACCCGGAATATAAAAATATTACTTTTCTTAGCTAGTTAGGGTCCCCGAACACCCTAACACACTTTACATTATAACACACACCTTAATACACTAACTAAGCACTTTAAAACTAACTAGATTGTAACTAGTTCCATTACAACCCAACCCCCTACCCCCCCCCCCCCTAATTGACGGCCACCACAAGGGTGACCCACCCTTGCTTCCTTTTAATTATTATAATTGTTATTATTGGACAATGAGGGACATGTTACATGTTGGTTAATGAAGGTAATGGGTTATAAATAAGCACATTAGACAACCATTCTCTCACTTCCAAACTCAACATCAACAAAGCTCTCCTCCTCCCTTCTTCTTAGCTCACGGCCGCACCACCACACCACACTACCACCTTCAAGCCATTTCCAAGCCATCTACATACATACAAAGGTGCAAGGAGTCCAACACCTAAGCTTGGTGCACTCGGAAGCTCAAGAACCACTCGTGTTTCCTTTTATCCACCACTTTTACGCCTTGTTTCTCCCCTAGCCTTGTGCTAGTAGTAAGTGCTCTGAAACTTCATCTTGTTCTTGTTTTTAGTGGTTAATAGATGATAGAATGATTAAATGTTAAGAACACTAATGAACATAATCCAAGTCTTGAACATAAAGGATAAAGAATGGATAAAAAGATGAAGTATGGTTAAATAATGTTGAAATCATGTTGATCTTATGTTGTTATGATTATTGGATGATATTTGTTAGTAGAAGTAAGATGGATCATCATCAAGACTTGCTAGATCATGTTCAAGAACATGAACTAGTAAGATGTAAATGTTATAGTTATGAAAGATGATAAAACCATCCATACATGAATCTTGAACTTGAATGAATATAATTTTTCTTGAAAACTAAAGTTGTAAACTTGTAGATCTAGAGATCTACAAGTGGTTTTTCGAAAGAATCAAGTGAAAATACTAGTTTTGTTAAAACCCATATCTTGTATGAACTAAAAACATTTTTAGTAAGTAAACAAGTGTAGGAACACTTGTGTAGAAAGAAAATTTAACAAAGAAATATTCTTGGAAATCATGACTAGAAGTTGTGAAAATGCATATTCTTTAAAAATAAAGCTTTCAAGAAACTAACTTATTTTTAAAGATAACAAGACTTACTAATTATGTTAGTAAGTTACTACATATTTTTACAAACTTTCAAGTTCATGATTTAGGCTCATTTTTGTCAAGTTTAGTGATTAAAGATTGTGTAGTGTTGATTGTTAATTGTTTGGTTGAATTTACAAAAGAAAATGATATGCTAAAAGCATGGACACCTCCATTTACAGAGGAAACTCTGGCGAAATTTTTCTAGAATTATAACACTTAGAAATATTTTTCTAACAAACGTTTACAAATATATTTTTAACTTGGTTTCCAAAATAAACTTCGCCATCATTTTTATTTCAAAAATTACCAAGTACCGAAGTTGGATTTTCATAAATAAAATTTGATAAATATATATTTAGAATATATATTTTATAATAAAACGCTTGTGTGATTATTTGTTATTTTGTGCTCTAGATATATTATTTTTAGGGTAAAAATAATATAACTTGAAATATCATAAAATTCCGACTCCAAAATAATACCAACGCTCTCACAAAAAAAAATATTTAAGTTACACAAGTATTGTTACGACGCGAAAACGCTAAAAACGTAACTTACGAAATATTTCTGAAAAATACTCTTATATGTATATTTTGGATAAGTATTATTTTGGAAAAATTATGAAATAAAATATAATATTTTTGGGAAAAATATATATATTTTGGAATTTAAAACATTTTAGACAAGTGATTTAAAATATATTTTCTAAGTGGGACTTAAAATATATTTTTCGGAATTATAAATCGTACATGTATAGAAACCCCCATCCTTGGGAAGGAAATATACTTACAAAATAAATAAGAAATGTGAATACGAAATAGTTGTCTAACTATTTCCCAAAAACGTTAAACCCTAAGCCAAGGCACGACCATCCGTCTAATAGGCATTAGTACGTGTAGGTCGTCACGCAGCAGATAGAGTTGGAGATTGACGTTTCTGGATACGCACTTCTATGAGTTCATGTCCCCCTTTTCTCTTTACTGTTTTCAGTTTTATACTTCGGGGGTGAAATACATGTGACAATTATTACAAACTTTTATTACATGGTATGGTTAGCGTAGGGAGGGTTTATACTACTAGATCATGTGAGGGGTGGGTACAACACTCGAGGCCATTAATCCTCTTTGTAGGAACGAGGGACACAAGTGTCATAGATCTATTTGGGTGTAGCGAACCCACACCCGTGAGGCCGGGGAGGCCCATAGAGGTGACTGTGTCTTACAGCCGAAGCCCGGTAACAAATTTGCTAGGTTTGAGTTTCCCTGCACTTTCCACACATACCAGTGGCTTTGCAACCCATTGGTGATTTCTTTTTCCTTATTGCTACATACCAGGGACTTTTATACATACTTTAAAGGTTTATACATACTCACTTTTACATGAACTCGCTCAACTTTTTGTTGATTTTTCAAACTACATGTATTTCAGGAAATTAGTGTATCTGGCACGGTATGCATCACGTCAAGTGACGGGTGGTCCGTAGGACAACCCTTAAAAGGTCTAAATGTACACACATTCCATGCTTTATTCAGTTAATTGCTTGAACTTGGTAACCACTCTATGTTTGATTTTGCAGGTGTTAAAGTGCATAAAAGATGGATATTATGGAGCTTGGATGGATGCTAGATGATGGTGGAAACAAGAATTATTGATTCCACTTGTAATGAAAGAAACAAGAAAAAACATAACATACAGCACCGTAACCTACGGCTCTGGCCGTAGGTTACGGCTCCAACATGTCCAAATTTCATCGTCGTAAGACAGGAGCTCCTTTCCGTAAAGAACCACTCAGAGCCGTAACCTACGGCTGAGGGCCGTAGGTTACGGCACCCTATGTTGACCTTGGAGCTGCTGACAGCCGTAACCTACGGCTGGGAGCCGTAGGTTACGCCTCCGACTGATCTCAAAATGTAACATACACATTTATTGGCCATTTCATGAGGATTTATGGGATCTTATCATGGGTATTTGGTTACGGAAGACGGGGGACGAGTTGGGGGAGTATATTTGAGGTACTTGGAAGTGAAAAACATATCTTATCATCTACTATCTATCTAGTTTTGTTGGTGATCTTTGTGAACAATATTTTCTTCTATTTTGCATGATGTTGTCACTTCAGGCCATGTGTGGCTAAACATTCTATGATTATCTTGGGTTGAAGGTTGTGTAAGACTTGTGCTTTGATTTTATATTTCTAGAATAACAACTCTTTTCTCTTTGAATTGTTTGTTAAGGTGCATGATTGATTGTTAGTAAAGTATTGATTTTTATGCTAAACTAATTAGAAACCATACGTTCTTGGTGTCGTTGGCAATCGAGATATCATGGGTATAGTTAGGCTTGGGTAAGGGTTAATTGATCATCGGGTAACAACCTCACGTTCTAGGAATCTGAGTACTTAGTTCCCTTTCATCACTGCAATTGGTCATTCACGAACTATGTCTATGTAGTTCTTTCTAGTTGAATGTTAGCTCAAATGTTGAAGCAAACCGGAAACTAAAGATGGTCACTCGTCTCTAATTGTTTACAACCAAAACTTTTCTTTTGCAATTTAATTAGTTAATCTTAGTTATAAAAATCAACCAATCAAACCCACTCTTGAATTTATTTTTCTTTCAATTTAGTTTACTTTAGTGAAGTTAGACATACATCGAGATAGCACATATTCCACAAACTCCCTGTGTTCGATACCCACTTACCGCTAGCTAATTAGTTGTAATTGGATTTAAATTTGATTGTGACCACGACATCACATCAAATTTTGGCGCCATTGCCGGGGAGTAGTGCGCAACGTGTGTTATTTTTACTTTTCTTAAGTTTGTTATTTTTCTGGTTTACGCGGGGTGTGTTAGTGTGCAGGTATTTACAAGTGCATGCGTACTAGAAGCTCTTACAAGCTTTCACCACTAGTGTTTGATCCAGAAATCGAGCGAACTTTGCGAGCAAATAGGATTTTACTAAGAGAAAATACAATCAGCGGTTCACCAACAACACCGATTCACCAATTACACCACTTCGATACATGGATAGGGATCCACCACCACCACCCACTACGGGTGAACCTGCTCAATCCTTTATACCATCAAGCACTTAACCTTCACCAAATACCACCATTCCACCAAATACTACCGAACCCACCATACTTCAAAATGTTACACCAACCAACACCACACAACCCATTACAACTCGAGAAGAACCAACCATTACCTTCAATCCTTCCACCACTATACCACCATTATCCCATTTCTTCCCGGGTGCGGGTCCATCATATTCAAGCCATACCATAGCACCAAACTCGACCATTGTACATGCTACATCATTTAGACCCTCAAACCAGTCGGGTTTCCAATACTCGACTCTTCCATTTGGGCAATCTTCGGGAATTCCAGGAGATGGGTATGATGAAGGATATGAGGAGTTTGAAGGTTTTGATGAAGACGGGTATGCTTATGGGGGTGATGGAGATCAAGGAGAATTCGGTTACATGCAAGGTCAAATGCAAGTAATGCCAAGTGTTGGTGGAGTACAACAACAACAACTCATACCTCAACATGTGAGGCCGAGGCCACAAGGGCTACAATTGCAACGTCCGGTACCATTACAACAAGTTCGCCCACCGAATGTTCAACAACAATTCCAAAGGCCACTTCAAAACCCACCCATGCCACAACAACAATTTCAACAACCTAATGTACCACAAGGGCATATACCAAGACCAATGGGAGTTCGTCCAAGGGGTAGGTTTGGTGTTCTAAGGAGGCATCTTAGAGAGCATGCAAGAGGTATTGAAACGCATTTTAGGCCGGTAATTACTCACAATCCTTCACCGGTGGTTATTCCTCATAACAACCAAGGAAGAACCTTTGAAGTAAGGACTAATTCCTTACAAAGTTTGCCGAAATATAAGGGTCTAGCAACGGAGGAACCTTATTTTCATTTGGAGGCCTATGACTCAATTTGTAACACTCTTGGGAGTCAAGGTTTTTCGGCCGATGATGTGAAGTTGGTCTTGTTTCAATTCTCTTTGGAAGATAAGGCAAAGAAGTGGTTCTACATTTTGCCTTCGGCATCTATTTATACTTGGGCGGAAATGCAACAAATTTTCCTAGACGAGTTTTATACCGCCCAAAAGACCAACGATGCTAGGAAGGGGTTGAGGAGTTTCCAACAACAACAAGGCGAAATGTTCCATGAAGCCTTCGAGCGCTTTAATATGATGATCAAAAATTGTCCTCATCATGGGATTGAACTTTGGGAGTTGATGAATGCCTTCCACGAGAGGTTAAGTGCCGAAGATGCTCGTGATTTGATGTCCGTTACAAATGGGTCATTTGGCATGAATTACGTGAATGACGATTGGGAGTTCTTGGAACAAATGGCCATTACTTCAAAGAGGAAAGCTCAAGCATCAAGGAGAGCACGACCGGCCGTTACCCGAACACAAATGTATGCGGTCGATGATGGTAATGTTCAAACCTCTAACCAAATTTATGATGTTTGTGCTATTTGCAATGAAATAGGTCATGCGACTGAAAATTGCCAAGGAATGGTGGAAGGGCAATATGAAGAAGTTCATGTGGTACAAGGTCAAGGAGGGGGTGGTAGGAACTACAACATGAATTCCAACACTTACCACCCCGGGTTGAGGAACCACCCAAATTTCCTATATGGGAACCCTTCAAATCAAGCTAACCCGAATGTAACAACTGTCAGTAAAACCCATAATTAGGATAATAATTATCCAATAAGAAAACCCTAATTAAGACACTCAAGTAATTTGGCATAAACCCTGAAATTTCCGGAATAATCGGAATCAGGATCAGGGCCCCTAAAACTCGAGGGGGGGCAAACCCTAATTGATAATTATCTAGTTTAAGCCGTTGCAAAAAGCTGATTGGTTGAAATTATTGAATCACCTAAGCTACAACCGAACTCAGCTAGGCTAGGAAAAATAGGTTGCACCTTTACGGACCGTAAGGGTTGGTCCTTACGGACCGTAAGCAAACCGGTCCCTTTACGGACCGTAAGGGTTGGGTCATACGGTCCGTAAGCGTGTCGAAATTTCAGCTATAAATAGCCGACCTTGGCACTTGAACTGTGGTGTTAAAACGACGTTCATAGCTTCTGTATACGTCGAGATCTCACTGTTATATCACAATCAAACACACACGATCACGAAACGCTGCCGCAATCAGGGTAATAACTCGATCGCTATTACGATTCAACGTCCGATCGATTATAACTATCCAACGATAGTCTGGGTGCTGCTCAATCGAGCTTGTACTTTGATTATTCGTCGTGATTTCGACTTGAATATTTGAGTGCTGTTCGAATTCGGACTATGCTCTGTTATTCGTTGTGAATCCGATTGAATTATCGAGTATTGCACTGATTAATCGTTGTGAGGGTTTAATCTCGTGAATTGACGTAACTGCTGTATTAGTTACTAACCTGCCTGTGTGTGCATTGTGTTAAACTAGGTATAATCAAGGCTAATCAGTAGGCATTATCTATTTGCTCGTGAATCTGCAATGTGAGTCATTCTTCTTTTTAAATTGTTTTCTCACAGTTTGTGAGTAAGTATTACAATACCTCAAATTATTTTCAAGGTTATAATTACAGGGATTAAGTCTTTGTAATCACCAAATTACAGCTGGTATGTGGGGTATTGTGCACATTACTATCTTTATCACTCTAGGTGAGTGAGTATCACTCTATGTGAGTGAACCGTCACTATTGGGGCGACGGGACCCAATAGTGGTATGACCACAGTCACAGATCCGGTCGAGTGACAAATACCCATTCTTGACAATTGGTTGATAGAAACATTGTAATCGCTCTTAATACTGTGAATTTATAACTAACGGGTCGTTTTAGAAAATGGAATGATTCACTCAGTATTTCCCCGCTGACAAAATCTTTTTCAAACATGTTTCAGGTGATCTGTGTGATCCAGGAAAAGTGCAGTAAAGCACTATCAAGCTCAGTGAAGTGGCTCAGTGTGAATAAACCAATAAAACATGTTTTGGAAAATAAAGATTTCAGTGTGAAATCAACTTATTGTAAATTATGGGATTTATCCCTTAAACTTTGTGTAATATACTAAACAAGTATTTTCCGGTGAAAAGATCCTGTAAATAAAAGACTTCCGCTGTCGCATAAATCCGATACCACGGGAATTCTGTCCCGCGGCTCCTGGAACGGGTCAAACCGGGTCGGGGGCCGTGACAGAATTAAGGTGGTATCAGAGCTAAGAATTAATAACTATTGAGCCACTGATCGAGCCGCTGATTAAGCCTAATACTAAATTAAGTATTTGACAATAATACTTAATTTTACTAGTTGTTATTCTGTGATTATCTGTTTATTAACTGACTATTTGTTAGTTACAGTATGGGTAAACAAAAGCTGTCTGCTATCTACCACAAACTAGATGTTGCATCTTCTTCTAAAAACCCAGTAAACTTAGAAGAAGGAATCTTTGTCCGAAAGGCAAACTACGAGAATCCTCTTTCCCCAGAGAAAAGGGATTCAATACTTAAAAAGAGTCAGGATAACAAGAAACCCCGAACCAAGAGAGTTAGGTTTAACCCAGAAGTCCAAGAATTTGGTAATAGTGCACCTTGGGAAGATAAAATAGACGAGAAATGGGCGAACCTTTATATGCTAGCTACCGTAGCCGAAAATGCAAACCTTTAAATTTCAAATCTAGTAGAAAGTCACCACCCAGTAAATAAATAAATCCTAGTGTGTTTTCTTCTATACAAAGTAATATGCAATAAAACTTCAGTGTTCGTTTGTTAAACTTTGTTCCAAAATTTTAACATTGCATTTTGCATATATGCTATGCAGCATGAATGAGATGTCGGAAGCTTTTCAGAATCTCAACTTATATCCAGTGCCTATCGAAGTCTCTCACGACTTTACTGGTTACATTGCTGACATAGAAGAACCCGTGGAATTCCAAGCTCCACCGCTGGAAAAAGCCAAACCTAAAAAGAAGAGAAGATATGTAGAATGGAGGAAAGTACGCCGTAGGAAACTAGCCACTAGGAGACTTCCTAAAATAGAAAATCCTGTGAGTATGAGTAAGGGAAAGGAACTAGAAACTGGAGAAAGTTCGAAACCACCCGAAAAGGAAATAGGAATAGATCTTAAGAAAAAGGGAATAGAAATTGGTGAAAGTTCTAAACAGCCAGAAGAAATCACGTTTCAAGACGAAATAGACCGTCTATTAGGAAACTGTGAAGTCATAAGCCCAATCCGTACTAATTTGTATCCTTACCCGACTACAGTCCAATTTCCCTTAAACGTAGCACCAGCTATTCCTGAACCTTTAATCCACACCCGACCACTAGGTGAACTGGAGGAATGGTGGACAAACGACTGGCAATTCCAAAACATAGTCAACAGTCCTTATAGCTTCCTTCCACACTTCGACCCAGAACCAATCCCAAATCCTCCTATTAGTAATGAAAACCTAGCTGAACTCCGTCAGTTCGGTGAGGAACTGATAGGTACAGGTAATAGGATCTGGGAAATGGGAGAGCATCTAACTTGGAAGTACGATGAGAGGGAGCATCGTTACTAGAACCGTCAGTCAACCCATGAAAAAGCCAGGAAAACTTATTATATGACAATATAAATAGTAACCTAAAAACTTTGTAAAATGGGCAATAAAACTCTGTAAGATACGGTGTGTACGGATGCATATAAATATACAGTAACAAAATGAAAGTCGAGAAATCGACAATTTTGGTTATGCTTGTATGTTGTGATAATTTATGTGTTCATCTGTGTGAATTTTATTATTAATAAGTTAGACGCTAATAATTTCTACCAATTAGCAGATGGAAAACGCTAACAATGAACCAATTAATGAAGTAAATCAATCTGAGCAAGAACAAGAAGATCAATATATAACTCGACAAGATATCGAGCATTTTATCGCCCAAGGAATAGCCCATGCTATTCCAGAAATTGTGGCTGCTATTCAGAAAACTGCCGAACCACAATTAATTCCTAGTAAACGTATTCCAGAAGATAACGGCAGTAACAGCATAAATGGAGGCGGCAATCATGACGATCATGATCCGCGACAGGCCCCACTCCCTAAGAGTATGAAAGCTGCAACACCTGGTTGCACTTACAAAGAATTTCTTGCTTGCAAGCCCACTGAATTTGCTGGTAACGAAGGGGCAACCGCAACACGGCGCTGGTTAGAGAAAACCAAAGCAGTGATTGCAATAAGCAAATGTGCTGAAGAGGATCAAGTGATGTATGCATCAAATCTATTCAAAGAAGGAGCATTAGAATGGTGGAATACGATCCTCCAGGCAAAAGGAAAAAGGATAGCCTATGCCATGATGTGGGAAGAATTTAAGAGTCTTGTAGAAAGAAAATTCTGTCCCGAATACGAAAAAGACCAAATGGCAAACAAATTCCTAAGTCACCGTATGACAGGGGTAGATTGCCGAGGCTATACTTCGACATTCTTTGAATACGCAAGGGTAGTGCCAACACTGGCTTCGCCAGAACCGGTACTTATTTCTCGTTACATCTGGGGGTTAATTAGTGAAATCTGAAACATCGTTAAAGCTGCGAGACCTCGTACTATTGACGATGCTGTAGAATTAGCTAATACCCTAACAGATGAACTGGTACGCACAAGAGAGGAAGATCACAAGAAAGAATTAGCTCAAAAGATTACCCAAGGATTCCGTGTGGGTAATACCAAGAAAAGAGGAACAGGGCAATCTTCATCATCTCCTTTCTGCAAAACTTGCAAAAGAAGCATTATGGACAATGCAACATGGTTTGCAATTTTTGCAAAACCAAAGGACATCGGGAAGAAGACTGCAGGAAGAAAACAAGAATTTGTTATAATTGCAAAGAAAGAGGTCATTTCCAATTTGAATGTCCTAAATTAGCTAAACCTGTAGTCAACCAAGCCAAACCAGCTGAAGGAGCAACCAAGAGAAATGCACGTGCATTCCAGCTGACTACTCAAGAGGCTGAACTCATTCCAGATGTAATAGCTGGTACGTTCCTAGTACATGATGTGTTTGCAAAAGTATTATTTGACTCTGGTGCGAACCAAAGTTTTATAAATACTTCATTTTGTCAAGATCTTAAGTTACCTTTAACCACTCTTAGGCAAATCTTCACAGTAGAAACCGCAGAAGGAAATTCTGTGAAAATAAATAAAGTCTGGCAAGAAGGAAAAATAGAACTATTAGGCCATAAGTTTTCTGCAAACCTGTTACCAATGAATTTGGCCGGATTCGATGTCGTGTTAGGAATGGATTGGTTAATAGCCAACCATGCTCGAATCCTATGTGATAAAAATGCTGTAGAAATTCAAACACCTTCCGGAGAAGCAATTTTAATTACTGGAGATAAACCTCAAAAGCCACTGAAATTCATTTCTGTAATGAAATTGGCTAGTTATTCAAGAAAGCAGGAAATGGGGTATATGATTTCAGTAATCGTTAGCACTAAGGATAAAGAACTTCAGAACATCCCGGTAGTGTCCGAATATCCAGACGTTTTTCCAGAAGAATTACCTGGATTACCACCTGATAGAGAAGTAGAGTTTAGAATTCATTTAATTCCAAGTACTGCACCAATAGCCAAAGCACCATATAGATTAGCACCTACCGAAATGCTAGAATTGAAAAAGCAATTAGATGAATTATTAAGCAAAGGATTCATACAACCTAGTTCATCCCCTTGGGGTGCACCAGTGTTGTTTGTGAAAAAGAAAGATGGATCGATGAGAATGTGTATCGATTATAGGGAATTGAATAAGGTTACGATTAAGAATCGATACACATTACCTAGGATTGATGATCTTTTTGATCAACTACAAGGAGCTAGGTACTTCTCAAAGATAGATTTAAGATCCGGATACCATCAGTTGAAAGTACAAGAAGAAGACATACCTAAAACTGCTTTTAGAACTAGGTATGGTCATTATGAGTTTACCGTCATGCCCTTTGGATTAACGAATGCCCCAGCAGCATTCATGGACATGATGAACCGCATCTGTAAACCATACTTGGATAAATTTGTAATCGTTTTCATCGACGATATACTTATTTACTCCAAAAGCCAAAAAGAACATTGTAAGCATTTACACGTTCTCTTAACTTTGTTAAGAAAAGAAAGGCTTTATGCCAAATTCTCGAAGTGTGAATTTTGGTTGCAAGAAGTACAATTCTTAGGACATGTGGTAAATCACGAAGGTATCCATGTAGATCCGGCTAAGATAGAAGCAATTACTAAATGGAAAGTCCCACAAACAGCAATGGAAATAAGAAGTTTTCTAGGCTTAGCTGGATACTATAGACGATTTATCAAAGATTTTTCTAAGATAGCCGTACCTTTAACCAAGTTAACCTGTAAAGCTGCTAAGTTTGAATGGGGACCTAGACAAGAAGAAGCCTTTAATATTTTGAAGCATAGGTTGACAAATGCACCAATCTTAGCTTTACCCGAAGGAACAGAAGACTTTGAAGTATATTGTGATGCTTCAAAATTAGGATACGGATGTGTCCTGATGCAACGCAAGAAGGTAATTGCGTATGCTTCCAGACAATTGAAAAAGCACGAAGAGAATTATACGACTCATGATCTAGAATTAGGAGCCATAATTTTTGCCCTTAAGATCTGGAGACATTATCTGTACGGAAGTAAGTTTACTGTCTATACAGATCATAAAAGTTTAAAATATATATTTGGGCAAAAAGAACTAAACATGAGGCAAAGAAGATGGATGGAGATGCTAAGTGATTACGACTATGATATTCAATATCACGAAGGAAAGGCAAATGTAGTTGCCGATGCCTTAAGTCGTAAGTACCATGAGAAGCAGAAACGAGTCCGTGCTCTGAGACTAAATCTCCAAGTAGATTTAATGGCACAAATCAAAGAAGTTCAGAAAACAGCAATCAAAGATGATGCTGAAGGAATGAAAGGTTACCTAAAAGAACTAGAACAAGGAAATGATGGGATTTGGAGATTCCATAAGAGACGAATTTGGGTACCTAAGCAAGGAGAATTAAGAAATAAGATTCTAGAAGAAACAATAAAATGTACCAAGATTTAAGAAATAATTTCTGGTGGATAGGAATGAAAAAGGATATAGCCGAATACGTATCCAAGTGTTTAACTTGTTCACAAGTTAAGGCTGAACACCAGAAACCATCAGGATTACTTCAACAGTTAGAAATGCCTGTATGGAAATGGGAACTCATAACAATGGATTTTGTTACTAAGTTACGCAAAACCAAAAGAGGTAATGATACAATTTGGGTAATTGTAGACTGATTAACCAAATCAGCTCATTTCTTACCAATGAAAGAAACCTTTAGCATGGAAAGGTTAGCACAACTGTATGTGGACGAAGTAGTATCCCTACATGGAGTCCCACTCTCCATTGTATCGGATAGAGATAGTCGATTTACTTCTCATTTCTGGAAAAGTTTTCAGAAAGCAATGGGAACTCGATTAAATCTAATTACTGCATATCATCCACAAACAGACGGACAGAGTGAAAGGACAATTCAAACGTTAGAAGACATGCTCCGAGCATATGTAATTGACTTTGGTGGTAATTGGGATAGCCATTTGCCATTAATAGAATTCTCCTATAATAATAGCTATCATTCAAGCATCGAAGCTGCACCATTCGAAGCAATGTATGGGCGCAAATGCAGAACTCCAGTATGCTGGGCAGAAATAGGAGAAAGTCAGTTATCAGGACCTGAAATTGTACAAGAAACTACTGACAAGATAACCCAGATCAAGGAAAGACTGAAAACAGCTCGAGATCGTCAGAAGAGCTATGCAGATAATCGTCGCAAACCTTTAGAATTTCAAGTCGGAGATAAAGTACTTTTAAAAGTTTCTCCTTGGAAAGGTATAGTACGATTCGGTAAGAAAGGAAAGCTAAGTCCGAGATACGTTGGACCATTCCCTGTGATTCAACGAATAGGACCAGTAGCTTATCGTTTACAACTACCAGAAGAATTGGTTGGAGTACATGATGTATTTCATATATCCAATCTCAAGAAATGCTTAGCAGATGAATCCATGGTAGTCCCTCTTCAAGATATAGAGATAAACGAAAAGTTGAAATTCGTAGAGATACCATTAGAAATTGAAGATCGAAAAGTCAAATTCCTCAAGCATAAAAGACTGGTATTGGTCAAAGTCAAGTGGAATTCAAAGAGAGGACCAGAATACACTTGGGAGCTGGAATCAGAAATGAAGCGAAAATATCCTCATCTATTCCAGTAAATCTCGAGGACGAGATTTTCTTAAGGTGGGGAGGATGTAACAACTGTCAGTAAAACCCATAATTAGGATAATAATTATCCAATAAGAAAACCCTAATTAAGACATTCAAGTAATTTGGCATAAACCCTGAAATTTCCGGAATAATCGGAATCAGGATCAGGGCCCCTAAAACTCGAGGGGGGCAAACCCTAATTGATAATTATCTAGTTTAAGCCGTTGCTAAAAGCTGATTGGTTGAAATTATTGAATCACCTAAGCTACAACCGAACTCAGCTAGGCTAGGAAAAATAGGTTGCACCTTTACGGACCGTAAGGGTTGGTCCTTACGGACCGTAAGCAAACCGGTCCCTTTACGGACCGTAAGGGTTGGGTCATACGGTCCGTAAGCGTGTCGAAATTTCAGCTATAAATAGCCGACCTTGGCACTTGAACTGTGGTGTTAAAACGACGTTCATAGCTTCTGTATACGTCGAGATCTCACTGTTATATCACAATCAAACACACACGATCACGAAACGCTGCCGCAATCAGGGTAATAACTCGATCGCTATTACGATTCAACGTCCGATCGATTATAACTATCCAACGATAGTTTGGGTGCTGCTCAATCGAGCTTGTACTTTGATTATTCGTCGTGATTTCGACTTGAATATTAGAGTGCTGTTCGAATTCGGACTATGCTCTGTTATTCGTTGTGAATCCGATTGAATTATCGAGTATTGCACTGATTAATCGTTGTGAGGGTTTAATCTCGTGAATTGACGTAACTGCTGTATTAGTTACTGACATGCCTGTGTGTGCATTGTGTTAAACTAGGTGTAATCAAGGCTAATCAGTAGGCATTATCTATTTGCTCGTGAATCTGCAATGTGAGTCATTCTTCTTTTTAAATTGTTTTCTCACAATTTGTGAGTAAGTATTACAATACCTCAAATTATTTTCAAGGTTATAATTACAGGGATTAAGTCTTTGTAATCACCAAATTACAGCTGGTATGTGGGGTATTGTGCACATTACTATTTTTATCACTCTAGGTGAGTGAGTATCACTCTATGTGAGTGAACCGTCACTATTGGGGCGACGGGACCCAATAGTGGTATGACCACAGTCACAGATCCGGTCGAGTGACAAATACCCATTCTTGACAATTGGTTGATAGAAACATTGTAATCGCTCTTAATACTGTGAATTTATAACTAACGGGTCGTTTTAGAAACTGGAATGATTCACTCAGTATTTCCCCGCTGACAAAATCTTTTTCATACATGTTTCAGGTGATCTGTGTGATCCAGGAAAAGTGCAGTAAAGCACTATCAAGCTCAGTGAAGTGGCTAAGTGTGAATAAACCAATAAAACATGTTTTGGAAAATAAAGATTTCAGTGTGAAATCAACTTATTGTAAATTATGGGATTTATCCCTTAAACTTTGTGTAATATACTAAACAAGTATTTTCCGGTGAAAAGATCCTGTAAATAAAAGACTTCCGCTGTCGCATAAATCCGATACCACGGGAATTCTGTCCCGCGGCTCCTGGAACGGGTCAAACCGGGTCGGGGGCCGTGACACCGAATTTCCAAGGAAACCAAGGATTTCAAAGGCAATATCAAACGGGTCAAAGCTCTTCAGGTGGAAACGAAGTAATGGAGATGTTGAAGGCGATGCAAGTTGAAATGCAACGAATGAATCAACGTGATGAGGTTCGGATGCAAAAGGACGAGGCCCGTGATAAAGCGATTCAAACTTTGACCACCCAAATGGGTCAACTTGCAAGTGAAGTGGCGATATTGAAGAAAGCAAAAGGCCAGTTACCAAGTGACACGGTGATAAATCCCAAAAACATTAAAAGTGTTAATATCAATGTGGTAAGCACCGTTCCTAGTACTAAATTTAATGAAACATGCTAACTTCTTCATATCAAGTGAATGCAGGTTTGGAAAAAGATGCCGAAATCGAGAATGATAAAGAGTATGGAGAGCCAATCGTGCCTATCCGAGTGGGGAAACTAAAAATTCCTCATGCATTGTTGGATTATGGGGCGAGCATGAGTGTGTTACCGGGTGAGCTATATGACATGTACGATTTCGGTCCGCTTGAAGATGTAGACACCATTGTGAGCTTGGCGGATGAGAGTTGGAGGCGTCCACGGGGAATAGTTAAGAGTGTTATGATTCGTTTGGGAGAATTCGAATACCCGGTGGATTTTCTAGTTCTAGACTATGCTTCTACCAAAATGGCAGCACAACAAAGGGTAATCTTAGGTAGACCGTTTCTATACACAGCAAATACTCAAATTAATTGTAGAGACGGGATTATTACCATGATCGAAAAGAAGCGTAAGCTGTCCTTGGATGTTCAAACTAAAGTGATTATTTATGAATCCATTGAGGGGAAGGGTGGTGAGTCTAGTGATTGTATAAAAAAGGTGTTCCAAAGAATGAGAAGAAATCACCCACCGGATCGTGAAGAAAAGCATATGGGTTCAAGCAAGAGCGTATTTGATTACCCACCGAGTCAAAACAAGATGGATGCATTTTGCTCAATGGCACAAGGAAGAGATGGAGATGGCAGGAACCGATTCTTTGAGCCACCATAAATAGGGGTGGCACGGTCTGGCTGAAGACTCGAAACTTAGCGCTGCTCGGGAGGCAACCCGGGGTTTTATATTGATCTTGCTGTTTTTATCTTTCTATGTTTTAGGGCCATGGAGACATTCAAGTGTGGGGAAGATGTACAGATATTTGGGTGAAGGTGGTGATAGGAAGTCAGATTGTCTACAACATCGGTTGTGTCAAACTTCACCAGGTCAATGTACTCTTTCCTTCGTCTTGTTATGTTCTTTAGCTTTGAAATTTTGGTAGTTAGTTGTTTGCTTTTGTTTATGGTTGGGAGGTTTGGGGGTGTATTAGTTTGATGTTATGTTTTGGGGTTGGGCTAGTTGGTGGTGTGTTTAAAAAAAATAATAATAAATAAAATAAAAAATAAAAAATATAATACAAAAAGAAATTTGGGGTTTGAGAGTATAAGCAATTGTTGATGTTCTTGGTTAAAGCGATCTTTTCCTCAAAACCATACATTGGGACAATGTATCCCAAGTGTGGGGATGGGGGAAATTTTGAGAAATTTAAAATTTTTTTGTCAACCCAAGTGAAAAGTGTAAAAATTTGAAAACTTGATATTGTGCCATTTGACACACCGACACCCGTTCTTAGTCTTTTCTTGGTGAGAATTGAGCCACATATGAGAGTTATTTCTTTGTTTGAGTGGCGGTGTGTGTAGTGTGTTAATCGAACTTGTGTGTGAATACTTGTTAAATCCTAGAGTTAGCATGCTTTTGGAAATGATAGGGGACTTTTAGGAAGCCTCGTCTAGATGTGTGAGAGTGCGGGATTGGTGGGTTGGACCTCATACTTTACATATATGAGCTTGGTATTGTGAGGGGTGGGGGTTTGGTCCTTAGAAAGCCACGTTGAGCCTTAAACCATTCGGTTGTGACCCAAACCTACTTCTTACAAAACTTTACCTATTGAGACGACCCGGTTTAGGAATTTAGTTTGTGATTGTTGATATTCTTGTATATATTGTTGAGTTCTATATTAAAAAAAAAGAAAAAAAAGAAAAGAAAAAAATATGAGAAAAGTGCAAAAAGAAAGAGTTAGTTGCGATAGTAGTTGAAAATGTTGATGAAGTTGTGTATATAGTTTATGTTTGCTTTGTTTAGTAGTAGAAATAAAAACCGGGTCAAATCAATTAGCTCCTTCATGTGTATTCCACCATTCCCTACCTTTGCATTTAGCCCCGTTACAATCCGTAAGTCCCTTTGATTCACAAGCATGCTAGATATTTGTTAGGAGGAAACTTGATTCTTATACAAGCTTATTGTCGCACACACACACACACACACACACACGTATCGAGTGATTTAGCATAACATGCTAATTTATCTTGTCACCGAGAGTTCTTGTGAGGGTGTGCCTTGTGGAATGATTGAAAGTTAGTAAAAGGACGGCACTTTAGCTTGGTTTACATGATTGATTGCTTGAGGGTTGAAAATAGTTTGTGAATGAGTTGCTTGGGACAAGAAACGGGTAAGTGTGGGGATGTGACGGGTGGTCCATAGGACAACCCTTAAAAGGTCTAAATGTACACACATTCCATGCTTTATTCAGTTAATTGCTTGAACTTGGTAACCACTCTATGTTTGATTTTGCAGGTGTTAAAGTGCATAAAAGATGGATATTATGGAGCTTGGATGGATGCTAGATGATGGTGGAAACAAGAATTATTGATTCCACTTGTAATGAAAGAAACAAGAAAAAACATAACATACAGCACCGTAACCTACGGCTCTGGCCGTAGGTTACGGCTCCAACATGTCCAAATTTCATCGCCGTAAGACAGGAGCTCCTTTCCGTAAAGAACCACTCAGAGCCGTAACCTACGGCTGAGGGCCGTAGGTTACGGCACCCTATGTTGACCTTGGAGCTGCTGACAGCCGTAACGTACGGCTGGGAGCCGTAGGTTACACCTCCGACTGATCTCAAAATGTAACTTACACATTTATTGGCCATTTCATGAGGATTTATGGGATCTTATCATGGGTATTCGGTTACGGAAGATGGGGGACGAGTTGGGGGAGTATATTTGAGGTACTTGGAAGTGAAAAACATATCTTATCATCTACTATCTATCTAGTTTTATTGGTGATCTTTGTGAACAATATTTTCTTCTATTTAGCATGATGTTGTCACTTCAAGCCATGTGTGGCTAAACATTCTATGATTATCTTGGGTTGAAGGTTGTGTAAGACTTGTGCTTTGATTTTATATTTCTAGAATAACAACTCTTTTCTCGTTGAATTTTTTGTTATGGTGCATGATTGATTGTTAGTAAAGTATTGATTTTTATGCTAAACTAATTAGAAACCATACGTTCTTGGTGTCGTTGGCAATCGAGATATCATGGGTATAGTTAGGCTTGGGTAAGGGTTAATTGATCATCGGGTAACAACCTCACGTTCTAGGAATCTGTGTACTTAGTTCCCTTTCATCACTGCAATTGGTCATTCACGAACTATGTCTATGTAGTTCTTTCTAGTTGAATGTTAGCTCAAATGTTGAAGCAAACCGGAAACTAAAGATGGTCACTCGTCTCTAATTGTTTCCAACCAAAACTTTTCTTTTGCAATTTAATTAGTTAATCTTAGTTTTAAAAATCAACCAATTAAACCCACTCTTGAATTTATTTTTCTTTCAATTTAGTTTACTTTAGTGAAGTTAGACATACATCGAGATAGCACATATTCCACAAACTCCCTGTGTTCGATACCCACTTACCGCTAGCTAATTAGTTGTAATTGGATTTAAATTTGATTGTGACCACGACATCACATCAAATTTTGGCGCTGTTGCCGGGGAGTAGTGCACAACGTGTGTTATTTTTACTTTTCTTAAGTTTGTTATTTTTCTGGTTTACGCGGGGTGTGTTAGTGTGCAGGTATTTACAGGTGCATGCGTACTAGAAGCTCTTACAAGCTTTCACCACTAGTGTTTGATCCAGAAATCGAGCGAACTTTGCGAGCAAATAGGATTTTACTAAGAGAAAATACAATCAGCGGTTCACCTCTTGTTGTTTCATCAGATACAGGAGTATCGGACACCTTGGATCCTATGGCAGTCGTGTCAGACGACGAGATTCCATCAGAGCGAGAGGTCTACACATCAGACACCACCAGCACTGATGACGACGAATTTCATCCCTCCGCGCTACCAGACGTCGGAGTTGAGCCTGCTGATGGCCTTCCTGCGGGGGATTTACCTCTTGCGGTGATCCCTGCTCCTATACCTCTTGCTGCTTACCCAACATTCGACATGCCACTCGATGTCATTTCTAACGACGACATTGATCTATTCGAGGCGGACCCACCTGAGGCTGACTATGAGGGTGAGGCCCCTATTGCTGCTGACGTTATTCTTCCCATTGCTGAGGCCCCTGCAGAGGAGCTTCCTGTTGGTTCACCTGTCCCTGATTCATTTGATTCTATGGCATCTGCGACATTGCATGACCAGGGAGTGCAGCATCACTCTCCAGACACCGACCCTGACTTGGCGATGTCAGCTGCACCCGGTCCCTCACATGAGTTCGAGTTTGAGCACGAGGTCGATGATGATTTTGATCCTGTCTTTCCCCCTGATTTCGATCCTGACCAGGAGATCGAGTTTATTCACTTGGACTAGCCTTTAGAGGCGCCCATAGCTCCTATTGATCCTTTGTTTGACGTTCCTACTGATTTTGATATGGATCTTGTTGACCCCGAGCCGGTCATGGCCCCTGAGCCAATCGTTGCTCCCGATCTTGCACTAGAGCATGACCCTGTTCATGACGATGCACCAGCCGTTGCACCTCTTGTTGATGATATACCCGTTGCGGACCTACCCGTTGTTGCTCCACCAGGGGTGGATGACCCTGTTGTTGATGCACCGTTACCTGATCCCATGCCGGTACTGCTTTACCGTGCACCTTTTGTTGCTCATATAGATTCATGTTACGCCAACACCTACAATGGGTGGATCGATGACGATGACGATTACCCACCGTTTGTGCTGCCTGTTACTCCCCCAGTAGCACCCGTGTCTGCACCCACGGATATCCCACTGTCCCCTCCACACACCACAGATGCCCATCGCACTGATCTTCCCATTACGTTTCTTCAGGACATACCGCCACCTCGTCCTGGAGAGGGGTCATCGAGGCAGCCACTTGTTTCTACTCCACCCATGTTGTCATCGCCTTTTTCATTCACATCTCAGTTTCCTCATATTGCACTGCCTACTGCACCATCTTTCATTCCATTGAGCGAGCCATTCTTATGGACTACGCCCCCTATCATGCCATTGTCTGATCCGTACCACCCGTACCATGTTGGGTACTCTATGGAGGACATACTTACATCCTTGATGATACAGCAGGAGGCATTGACACATCGTATACATGAGTTGGAGAGAGCTCCACGGCCACCCTGCCATTGTCAGACCCCGTTTGCAGCACCGCACACTCCTCGTCCACTTTCACCCGATTCAGATGTCTGTTTCTTGACCTCTGAGCCGCAGATAGCTTATTTGCTGCGCGTCTGTCGTGCTTTAGAGGAGGATTGGTTACATATGCGTCGCTTACTTTTCTCTCGTTTTCCTCCTCCTCCGCCATCAGCATAGGCATTTTGATTCGACGCAGGTAGACTTTTTGTGAGAAGACCGTGATTGTGCCGACTATACAGCTTTTTGAAGACCGCATTTTGACGTCATGACTTTTGATGTTTAGCTTTTGGTCGTTGTAGTTGATTAGACAGTTCAGACTAGGGCGATGTGGCCCTTAGTCACTTTCGATGTATGATACCGATACAAAACTTGTAAACATTGTATTGTGGTCTTGATTTTATGATAGCGCAATCGCAGTATTCTCATTATATGTGTTGGTGGATTGATTGTTTCAATTTTTTTATAACATGAGATGTTATGTGCTTGATTAATTTATAACATGAGATGTTATGTGCTTGATGAATGTTATTACGTACGTATACCATTTACCTACTATGACCTGACCAACATGATCATCTTTTAGAAGATGCCTCCAAGACGTGACCCGCGCATGCCCACTAATGAGGCGGAACTCCAAGGGATCATTGCGGCAGCTATCGCACAATACGCTGCCTCTCATGCAGAAACGAGTGGAAATATATCGCATAACCACGTCAATAACAATCCACCCAATGGTAATGTTAAGTCGTTTGAGATATACTATGATACATTTGGATATTCATAGCACGTCCGCTAATACCATTTGTAAATCCTAACGTTTGTGCAGGGTGCACTTACAAGCAATTTCTCGTTTGCAAGCCCGTGAATTTCGACGGCACAGGAGGTGCTGTTGCGTTTGTTAGATGGGGTTGAGAAGACTGAATATGTCCTTAGAATGAGCAAGTGTGCTCCCGAGCAACTAGTGTCCTACATCTCAATGTTGTTTCTGGATGGAGCCCTATCTTGGTGGAATCCGCAAGTGCAAACTCTTGGTGAAGCTGCTGCTTATGCGATGTCATGGAATGAGCTGAAGGAGTTCATGAGAAGGAAGTACTGCTCACGTGCTGAAATTCAGAAGCTGTAGACAGAATTCTGGCACCTAAAAATGGAAGGCCCCAAGATTGCAGAGTATGTTCAGAGATTTCACGATTTTTCTCATGTAGTGCCGCACATGGTCACACCGGAGTTCAAACGTATTGAGCGCTTTATCTTGGGATTGGCGCCTCAGATCATGAGTATGGTTACCACGTCCAAGCCTGCAAGATCACAGAAGCCATTGATCTTAGTGTGGCTCATGTGGACAAGTTCTCGAATTCCGAACCAAAGAAGAAAGAGACTCATGTGGAGTCGTCTAGTGAAAATAAAAGGAAATTTTCAAACTTCAAGCAAGGTACCAGTAATGTTAACAAGAAGGGTGAATCAAGCACACCGGCCAGAGCTGCAACCGGTGTTGAGAACAAAGGAAGGGGTTACATGGGTACGTTGCCCAAGTGTAATACGTGCCACCGCCATCATACTTGCCAATGCAGATTGAGGAAGTGTGAATCATGTGGAAGGAACGGCCACACGAAGGATACGTGTTGGGCCGGAATTGGTGTTAGGCGTATTTGTAATCGAAGAAACTGCCAGCAGGGAGCAAACGGCGGAAATGGAAACCGGGGAAACGTTGCAAATCAAGCTGGGAATGGAATTCGCAACCAAAACAACACTCAAGCTTGAATCGGAAATGGTAATGGTCGAGGACCCGGATGTTTTAATTTTGGAGAAGTTGGGCACTTTAAGAAGGAATGCCCGAAACTGAATCAAGCTCGTGGAAGAGTGTTTAGCATTGGAGCAAGGGAAGCGCGCCAGGATCCCAACGTTGTCACTGGTACGTTCCCTATAAATCAATGCTTTGCATCTGTTCTGTTTGATACTAGTGCCGATTATACCTTTGTATCGTTAGAATTTAAGAATATGCTTGGGTTAACTGCTAGTGAGTTAGATGTACTGTATTAATTGAACTGGCTAATGGAAAGCTAGTTGAAGCAAACGAAGTTGTCCGAGGTTGCGTAATTGAGCTGGGAGAACGCGAGTTCACTTTGGATATACTACCAGTCAAGTTGGGAAGTTTCGATGTGGTAGTAGGGATGGATTGGTTGTCAAGCAACAAAGCCGAGATTGTGTGTCACGAAAAGACCATTCGCATCCCAATAGAAGATGGAGAAACGATCGTGGTTCACGGAGAGAAACGCGGCACGGCTTTGAGAATTAACAGCTATCTGAAAGCTAGAAAGTGTTTACAGAAGGGATGTGATGCCTTCTTGGCACACATCATGGATAAAGAAGCTGCTGAGCCGAAGATCGAAGACATCCCAGTGGTAAAAGAATATCCTGAAGTCTTTCCAGAAGACTTGCCAGGATTGCCACCTCAAAGGCAAGTTGAGTTCCACATAGACTTAGTCCCAGGTGCTGCGCCTGTGGCTAAGGCACCCTACCGACTTGCGCCTTCAGAGATGCAAGAGCTGTCAACGCAACTTCAAGAGTTGCTAGACAAGGGATTCATCAGACCAAGTTTCTCGCCTTGGGGAGCTCCAGATTTGTTTGTTAAGAAGAAGGATGGTAGTTTTCGTATGTGTATCGACTACCGAGAGCTGAACAAGTTGACAATCAAGAATAGATATCCTCTGCCGAGAATTGATGACCTGTTCGATCAGCTTCAAGGTTCAAGCTTCTACTCAAAGATCGATCTGCGATCAGGTTATCATTAGCTGAGAATTCAAGAGGAAAGTATTCCCAAGACTGCTTTTAGAACTCGATATGGACATTATGAGTTTCTGGTGATGCGCCAGCTGTTTTCATGGATTTGATGAACAGATTTTGTAAGCCGTACCTCGACAAGTTTGTGATTGTGTTCATTGATGATATTTTGATCTACTCGAAGACGAATGATGAGCACGAACAACATTTAAGAGTTATTTTGGAGCTACTTAAAAAGGAGAAGTTGTATGCCAAGTTCTCGAAGTTCGAGTTCTGGTTACGTGAAGCCCAGTTTCATGGACATGTGGTTAATGGAGATGAAATCCACGTGGATCCCACAAAGATCAAAGCGATAAAGAATTGGGAGACTCCAAAGACGCCAACCGAGATTCGACAATTCTTAGGTTTGGCTGGTTACTATCAAAGATTCATTGAGGATTTCTCAAAAATCGCTCAACCTTTGACTTCCCTCACACAGAAGGACAAGAAGTTCGATTGGGGAGACAAACAAGAAGAAGCGTTCCAGTTGTTGAAGAACAAGCTTTGCAATGCACCGATCTTATCGCTACCCGAAGGAACGGATGATTTCGTGGTATACTGTGATGCCTCGCGTCAAGGTTTAGGATGTGTGTTGATGCAGCGACAGAAAGTTATAGCATACGCGTCACGCCAATTGAAGGTTCATGATAAAAATTATACCACGCACGACTTGGAATTAGGCGCAGTGGTGTTTGCGTTGAAGATCTGGCGGCATTATTTGTATGGTACGCGATGTACAATCTTCACGGATCATAAGAGTCTGCAACACATATTCGACCAAAAGGAGCTTAACATGAGACAAAGACGCTGGGTCGAATTGTTAAATGACTACGACTGTGAGATCAAGTATCATCCATGGAAGGCGAATGTGGTCGCCGATGCCCTAAGTCGGAAGGAAAGGATCAAGCCCATAAGGGTTCGGGCTCTAGAAATGATTGTCGAGACAGATCTCTCATTGCGCATTCGTGCCGCACAAAGAGAAGCTCTTAAAGAGAGGAATGTTGAGGACGAATATCCCCGTGGGATGGAGAAGTAGTTGGTACCAAACGAGGAAGGAACTTTATGCTTCATGAAGCGAATTTGGGTTCCTCTGTTTGGTGGATTAAGAAAGGTCATATTCGATGAAGCCCACAAGTCACAGTACTCAATTCATCTGGGAGCGGATAAGATGTACCAAGACCTTAAGGATTTCTGCTGGTGGCCTAGGATGAAAGGCGATGTTGCAGTATATGTTAGCAAGTGTTTAACATGTGCCAAGGTAAAAGCCGAATACCACAAGCCTTCAAGTCTACTGCAACAACCTGAAATACCCAAATGGAAATGGGAACAGATTTCAATGGATTTCATAACAAAACTGCCAAGAATACCCAAAGGTCACAATACTATTTGGGTAATAGTAGACCGGTTAACGAAATCTGCACATTTCTTGCCAATCAGAGAGAAAGACAACATGACCAAATTAGCTGAGATATACATGAGAGATATCATTGCACGTCATGGAGTGCCTCTCTCAATCATCTCTGATAGAGACGGAAGGTTTGTGTCAAGGATTTGCCAATCCTTTCAAGAAGCATTCGGATCTCAGCTGAATCTAAGTACAACTTTTCACCCACAAACAGATGGACAGAGCGAACGAACAATTCAGACATTAGAAGATATGCTGCGAGCTATCGTAATGGATTTAGGTGGAAGTTGGGATACTCACCTACCATTGGTCGAATTTTCATACAACAACAGTTATCACGCAAGTATTCAAGCCGCACCGTTCGAAGCTCTTTATGGACGCAAATGCCGATCACCGATCTGTTGGGCTGGTGCAGGTGATAGACAATTAGTTGGCCCGGAAGTGGTCCAGGAAACCACAGACAAGATTGCACAGATCCGAGAACACATCAAGGCGGCTCACGATCGTCAAAAGTGTTATGCGGACCGAAGAAGGAAACCTCTGGAATTCGAGGTGGGAGACATGGTTTTGCTGAAGGTTTCACCCTGGAAGGGGGTGGCACGCTTTGGAAAGCGTGGGAAGTTGAATCCGCGCTACATTGGTCCATTCAAGATGCTGGAGAGAATTGGTTTAGTAGCATACAAGTTGGACTTACCTGCCGAACTCAATGGCGTTCATGATCCATGTATCAAACTTGAAAAAGAGTCCAACACAAGAAACTGTTGTCATTCCTGCTGACGAAATTCATATCGACGACACGCTCCACTTTGTTGAAGAACCCATTGAGGTTACGGATTGGAAGGTGAATAAAACACGCAGGAGTAGTGTTAAGCTCGTCAAAGTTCGTTGGAATGCAAGGCATGGTCCAAAATTCACATGGGAACGTGAGGATCGTATGAAAGAAAAATACCCCCATTTATTTCCAAAGACCCCTGCGACTAGAAGCAGGCCGAAATTTTCTTAACGGGGGGAGAATGTGACAACCTTCACAAATCCAGGTATCCGTACAAATTAATTAACAATTAATTAATGCTTAATTACTGTGCTTGATTACAATTATGATTAAACTGCTTTCTGTCTTCTGATACATACATCTCATGCATCACATTTTATACTGTCACTCTATTATTTACACACAAACAATAGTGACAAACTTGATGCACAAAGCACAGTTAGCATAGTGAGCGGATAACCCAGTAAACATGCTGACAATACCAGCACCTAGACAGACAATATTTTTGAGGCCAGTATGAGCCAGGAATAGAATACTACACTAGTAGGGAGTGTAGGGAGGTGAGGACCATAAAACTGCGACACTAGGTGATAGTTATAGTGCCCGGAAGTGCCTAAAACATACTTTAAGTGCAGAATTCTGCACTAAATACCAAAATTCAGCATTTATCAATACTAGTAAAGTGTAAAAACTCGGCAAAATAGTCCTAGACACTTTCCAAAGTGTTGGGAATTTAATGTGTCACTAAAAACAATATAAAAGACACTTTAAAGCTTTATTTAGCACTTTAACGGATCAATAACCAACCGAACAACCGGACTTTACCCGGAACATAAAAATATTGCCAAACACATTGTTTTTACTTTTCTGAGCTAGTTAGGGTCCCCGAACACCCTAACAAACTTTACATTATAACACATACCTTAATACACTAACTAAGCACTTTAAAACTAACTAGATTGTAACTAGTTCCATTACAACCCAAGCCCCCTACCCCCCCCCCTAATTGACGGTCACCACAAGGGTGACCCACCCTTGCTTCCTTTTGATTATTATAATTGTTATTGTTGGACAATGAGGGACATGTTACATGTTGGTTAATGAAGGTAATGGGTTATAAATAAGCACATTAGACAACCATTCTCTCACTTCCAAACTCAACATCAACAAAGCTCTCCTCCTCCCTTCTTCTTAGCTCACGGCCGCCACCACGACACCACACTACCACCATCTTCAAGCCATTTCCAAGCCATCTACATACATACAAAGGTGCAAAGAGTCCAACAACTAAGCTTGGTGCACTCGGAAGCTCAAGAACCACTGTTGTTTTCTTTTATCCACCACTTTTACGCCTTGTTTCTCCCCTAGCCTTGTGCTAGTAGTAAGTGCTCTAAAACTTCATCTTGTTCTTGTTTTTAGTGGTTAATAGATTATAGAATGATTAAATGTTAAGAACACTAATGAACATAATCCAAGTCTAGAACATAAAGGATAGAGAATGGATAAAAAGATGAAGTATGGTTAAATAATATTGAAATCATGTTGATCTTGTGTTGTTATGATTATTGGATGATGTTTGTTAGTAGAAGTAAGATGGATCTTCATCAAGACTTGCTAGATCATGTTCAAGAACATGAACTAGTAAGATGTAAATGTTATAGTTATGAAAGATGATGAAACCTGTGACAACCGTCACTTTTCCGTACATTCCGTACACTAAATGAACAGTGATCTGTGCCTTAATGAACATACATGATCTAGTTTACAAGAGAAATAAGTTTCTGAATTCCATACAAGTGAATTCATGTACGTTTTATACTACAAAATATTGCTTTATGCAAAAACGAGAGCGTTGCGTCAAAAATATTAGTAAACTCACCGGTAAGACACACTGTGTCAACGGAACTGCAGAAAGCAGTCAGACAATAAAATTGGAGCCTAGGTGTAGGTCCAATAACAAGAATACATTAAAATCCAAGAGTAGATACAAGGGTTTAATATATATGCTATATGAAAGCAAAAATAAGCACTAAAAAGCACCCGAAACACACTTTAAGAGCAGAACTAATTGCGACAAAACTGCGAAACGAACGTTGATGGCCGCCCGGATAATATTTAATCCCACAAATATTCTGTTATGATTAAAATTTTATTTTAATCAGGTTCGTGTTGAAAAATAAATTAAAACGCTTAAAAACGTTATTTTTCAAGTTTAAGCACGTACCGTGTGTTCCTACGCGACACAGTGCTTACACTGCAAAACGCAGACAACGCAGAAAACCTAGGAATATTCCAGGAATATGCTAGGAATATGCTAAGAATATTCCAGGAATATGCTAGGAATATGCTAGGAATATTCCAAGAATATGCTAGGAATATGCTAAGAATATTCCAGGAATATGCTAGGAATATGCTAGGAATATTCCAAAGAATATGCTAGGAATATGCCAGGAATATTCCAGGAATATGCCAGGAATATGCCAGGAATATGCTAGGAATATTCCAGGAATATGCTAGGAATATGCTAGGAATATTCCAGGAATATGCCAGGAATATGCTAGGAATATGCCATATGGAATGTCTATAAATACCTTGAGATGGCACACTAGACAATTCACCACCCAACACCACAAAACTACTCTCTCCTCTCCCTCAAAAACTTTCGGCCGAACACCCCTTGATCATCCATCATATTTTTCGATTTTGTTCTTCACATTCCAACATCATACAAGTGTCAAGTGTCACGCATAAGAAGGCTTGGTGCACTCGGAGCTCGAAGGACCTCTTTCTCTAGCTTTTATCCACCACATTCGCGTCTAGATACTTCCCTAGCCTCGAGCTAGTGGTATGTTGCTTAAAACACATTCTTGAGCTATTTTGAAGTGGTTAATGTGATGTGTAATGATTAAAACTCGAAATCTTACAAAATGGTGCATTAAAGTCTACTAAAAACATGAAAAATGATGGTTAAAAGCTCACTAGTTGTGTAAATGTTGTAGTAATTGAAATTTGTGATTATTTAGGCCCGATCTACATTGTGGTAGCTCGGATCATCATTTAACCCTGTTTGGTTAAGATCATGGATCTTGACATAAGCTTGTTTGAAATGGTGCAAGGGTTAAAAGGTGAAACTCTACCACACAAGAAACATGAACTTGTGTAAAAGTATTTTTACTTATGAAATAGTGTCTAAAACTAGCCGATCTATGTGTCCACAAGTGGTATTTTCAAAAGACCAAGCGTCAAAAGAAATCACATGTTCTAATCCGGATCTTACACAAACAAAAGTGATTTTTTGTGATCAAACAAGTGTGCGAACACTAGTGTAACAAAAGTTTTAACAAAGAAATAATTTTCGTAAAAACCGACTAGAAGTTGTGGAACTTCATATTATTTAAAAATAAAGTTTTTTTTTTTAAGAAATTAAACTTATTTTTAAAGATAACAAGACTTACTAAATGTGCTAGTAAATTACTACACATTTTTGTAAATATGCAAGTTCATGAAATGGGGAAAATTAGTGATTGTTGTTGATGATTATTGTTGATAATTGTTGTTGATGATTATTGTTGATAATTGTTGTTGATGATTATTGTTGATAATTGTTGTTGATGATTATTGTTGATAATTGTTGTTGATGATTGTTGACGATTTAAAAGAAAATAAACACATGTTTTGAAAACATGGGAAACCTCCATTTTTAGGGGAAACTCTGTCAAAATTTTTATAAATTTTGACACTTAGAAAAATATAAGTTTTTGAAGAACTCATTCCCTAAAAATGTATTTAAAGGTATTACCAAGGTTTCCCTAATTTTTGGTGATAAGAAATGAGGATTTCTTCAAAATAAAAGTGGATATAAATATGTATATTTTTGAGAGAAAAATATATATTATTTTATCACCAACTTTTGTGCTAAGTGTATATAGTATGTGTTATACGTGCTAGCGTATTGAGACGTAAAGATACACTAAATACTCATGAGGAGTATAAACATGAAAATACACATACAACATGCTTAGACACATACAAGAGGATATATTTATGAAAATATATTACTTGGACAAAATACATAATTCGGGTACAAAATACAAGATACGTATATTTATTTTTGAGAAAATGATATAAGACAAATAGTTAAAAATATAAATATTTTTAACACAAGAACACAAATACAAAAGATAGTGACTTGCACTTGTGCGATACAAGTCTAGTGACTAACGTTAATAAAACGCGTTTAGGTCACGACGCTAGATAAGCAACTCCGGTGAAGTTTACGACGCAGGAACGCAAAGTTGTGAGTTCATGCTCCCCCTTTTCTTTAACTGTTTTTGGTTTTATAACTCTCGGGGGTGAAATACATGTTACAAATATTATAATTTTTTTACAAGTAGTAAAAATACAAGAAGCACTCTTGGTGAGAACGAGTACCGAGTGCAATACGAATCGAGAATACAAAAATACGAGAAGCACACTTGGTGAGAACGAGAACCAAGTATGATGTGCTTTAAGAAATGCCTAGAAATTACTAGATCATGTGAGCATAGACTTAATACTAAAAATGCCATAAAGTCTTGGTGAAAACTAGTACCAAGCCATTAAAAACATTCAGTAATTAGGGACGAGGGTTAGATCTAACGGGTACGGCCGAGCCCCACTCATGGTCCTTATGTGACCTCTTGAGTGCTTCGGTGTCCCAGTCGAGGTAAATCGACACAGTCGAGGTAAATCGACACAGTCGAGGGTAATCGACACAGTCAAGGGAAATTGACACAGTCGAGGTTAATCGACACAGTCGAGGGTAATCGACATAGTTAAAGGAGCCAACACTAATGCTCCATAAGTCCTCACATGCCTTAAAGGAGCCAACACTAATGCTCCATAAGTCCTCACATGCCTTAAAGGAGCCAACACTAATGCTCCATATGTCCTCACATGCCGAAATGTCTTTGTACAAACATTCAATTAGTACGTGGTGTACACAAGAAAACTTGATTTTTGCAAGAATACTTTATTTATACAAGATACATACCATGTTTTCATACTCGGTATGCAAAACGCATGAACTCGCTCAACTTTATGTTGATGTTTTCCAAAATTACATGTATTTCAGGTGACAGGATGGATCTTGGGCGCAAGTGTTGTAACTAGAAGTAGACTACAAGTTTAGATGTCATCCACTTTTGTTGAATTGTAACCTAGATGAAGGTTGTGTTTTAAAACTTAAATGACAAGTGTTTGTGATCCTCAAAATTTTCCGAATGGATGAACATCGTTTTAAATCATGTAGTTGTTTATTATGATCGAATGCAATGATAACAAGCTAGTCACACATCATACGCTTCCGCAAAAGACAGGGTGTGACAGTTTGGTATCAGAGCTTCGATTGTAGTGAACTAGGATTCCTTCTCGAGTCTAGACTACAATCACTAAAGTGCTTTCACAAAAACATTTTACAAAATGGTTTTCGTTGCATTCACGAAAGCGCCAAGATCCACGAGTCAGACACTTTTCAAAGAAAAGACAAGGCAAGGACATTAGTGAGGAATACCCATAGAGTAAGGTGCCAACCAAGGCATAGTCTACAAAAGTTAGACTTGACAAAATGACCCCCCCCCCAAAACGAGAGTTATACGTGGTATAATGCATTAAGTTACTTGATTATGCTAAGTAGCATATTTGTTATTTGTATTCATGCATACGAATAAGTGTACGGAATGATTATTGACGTGAATAAAATTCTTTCGACTCCGACTCCTATTACGGTACGTGACTCGCACGATGAAGCTATCGACCTCGCGTCCTTTGCAAAGCTCGTGGCTGGGAGTGATTACCAGACAAGACTCTGAGCTTACTTCCGTAGGAGATGGCTGCTCTTCCCTCTCGAACGTGAAGATGCCAAACTACGGTGGTGATGACGAGGCAGAGGCGGCGACCTTGAACGAACTCTTAATCAACGGGACGAGATCCCTCCGGATTATGTGAAGCAAAATTGACAACATACTTGACTAGAAAAGGAAGATGAAGTATTCATCACGAAGGTGCCCCTCCAACTACTAGGAATTCTCTCCATTCCTATTCCATCTAATCATCGTGCCTATACGCGCATAACAGTAACGAATGTTAGCGCATGGACCTCCGCAATGGTCCTTTCCATGGCAAGGAGTGTAAGGACAGTAGTGTCCCCTCCTAGATCAATCATCTGCTTGGACGAGAGAAAATTGGGGTAACTGTGCAAGACAATTTATTATTACGGGGGCCCACGTAATAACGACTTGTAGTGCACAGAAATCCTGGTGGACTCTACGGGTCGAGCTAATGAAAACCACACCAAATTCAATGTATAGGTGTCCTCACCTTCATCTGGTAGAACATCACATAGATCAGTGCTTTAGCACGTAAGAAAGTAGGAAGCCTGTCTCAGCCTACTTCGTGACTGACACTTCTACCTGCGTACGAGACGTTTGAGGAAAACGACATTTAAGCAAGTGAAGATGAGAAACATTCAAGAGATTCAGCGACTTTGCACTCTCTATCACCCATACACGAGCAACCCCCTCTAAGGGAAAATGTACGCCCCAGTAAAGCCAAAAACCTAAGAAAACCAATGTAGCGGGAAATAACTGAAACCTAAATGACCGAGGCAATGTAACCTCAAGTTCGTTTTAAGCCAAGTTGGCAAGCCTAAGTGAAGGCTCAGTAACTGTGTCCCGCTCATACATTGAGTATTTAGGTATACATGTGAAATTGGGTGATTACATAATGGCTTATGGTGCTATGTACCTCATAGACACCTGGAATGTTGCCTAACCTACTTCATACCGTTTTGGCAGAAGGGAATGCCGCCTAGGCGAGACACAAACACCAGTACGCTACCAAGAACAGAAGCCGAGCTGCAAGAATGCATCTCGCAGGCAATTGCACGACATGAAGCCCTCCGCTCTAAGCACATCAATGGCACGACTGAGAATAACCCTCCAACTGGCTGCACCTATAAACAGTTCCTGGACTGCAAGCCTTTGAATTTTGATGGCACAGGAGGTGCCGTTGCATTTGTTCGTTGGACAGAAAAGACGGACTCAGTTCTAAGAATGAGTAACTGTTCACCCCAACAAAGCGTTACCTATATCTCAGGGTTATTTCTGGATGGCGCACTCTCATGGTGGAACCTTCAGGTTCAGACCCTTGGTGCAGATGCTGCTTATGCACTGAGCTGGGACGAGCTCAAGGAAATGATGGAAAAGAAATACTGTTCTAGGACTGAAATCCAGAAGCTTGAGGTGGAGTTCTGGAATTTGAAAATGGACGGACCGAAGATTCCTGAATACGTCCAGCGATTTCACGACTTGTCTAGGGTCGTCCCCTACCTAGTCAAACCGGAATTCAAGAGGATAGAACGATTCATTTGGGGACTTGCACCCCAGATTAGGGGCATGGTTACTACCTCAAAACCCTCAACCATCGCAGAGGCTATCGATATGAGTGTCACCCTTACTGAAGAGGCTCTACGTGCGGGAAAATTTTCGGAATCTGAGGATAACAAGAAAGAGACTCATGTGGAGTCGTCAAGCAACAAGAAGAGGAAGTCCTCAAACCTAAAGATGAGCACCCAACTCAACTATGGAAGCTCTAAAGCAAACAAAAGAAAGAAAGTGAATTCGCCACATGGCAGGAGCACTGATGGAGCCATTAATAGGGCAGGTGGTAATGTTTACTCGGGGACTAAGCCGAGGTGCAGAGAATGCACTTTTCACCATAAAGGTCGATGTCTGAAGCCTAGGTGTGGAAAGTGTGGAAAAGAAGGGCACAACAGGGACGCCTGTTGGGCGAAGGACCCAGATGGAAGAAATAAGAGAATACCCGGTTGCTACAAATGTGGTGAAGCAGGGCACTTTAGGAAAGATTGCCCAAAGAAGAAACAAGCAAGGAAGGGTTTTCACGATCGAAACTCGTGAACCACGCTAGGATCCAGATGCGGTTACGGGTACGTTCCCTATTAACCACCCTTATGCATCTATTTCTAATACTGGCATCAACCTTAACCTTGCATGCTTAGAACTTAAGAAACTTCTTGGCCTAGTCTCAAGTAAGATAGACGTCCCGTATTCTTTAGAAATGGGCATATAGAAGGATAGCTTAAACAGTCGAAGCGATTAAGGATCGTGATTAGGCACTCAGAGGGCCGTAACCTTCTGTTACCATTGACTCGTGAGGTCATAATAATCAGCATGGATCGGAAATCCAAGTATGCAGCTGAAGTCGTCAATACGAGAAAATCAGACGCATCCCTCGTGCGAATGATGAAACCCAACTTTACTGTAATAGGCGCAAGGATGCTAGACCCCATAAGGCGGCAGATCTACGACATCCTTCATTGGTCGAAGAGGCATAGAAATGCCTCTGAGTAGACTGCAGAACCTGGGAACATCCCCGCGATGGAAGAAGTTCTAGTAGCCTTTTCAAAAGACTTGCCAGAAATGCCCCTTCGCAGCGTCAAGAGAAGTTTAGGATAAACCACGTGCCAAGAGCAGCACCAGTGTCGAATAATGTCTTACCGACTAACTTCGTCCGTAAAGCATGAGCTCCGGACGTAACTGCAAGAGCTACCAGACAGAGGAAGTTAAGGACATGACGCCTTTAGTTAGGGATATGAGGAGAAAGTTGGCAGTTCCATTTTGCGTAAATTCCTAAGAATTGAGAATCAGAATCCTTTGCCAACGACTGGCAACATAAACAGACAAAATCATAAGATCCTAGTTGCCACCCAAGGATCAACTTGAGGACAGGATGTCCATGACTGTGTATACCAGAAGGAAGTGTCCCTGAAACGACCTTTAGGACTCGCTTTGGAAGTTACGAGTTCCTTGTCGTACCATTTGGCCTAACACATGCATCGACAATATTCATGGACCTCATGAAATCGAACGTGTAAGCCATACCTAGATAAGCCATATACTTATTGACTACATTCTCATATGGCCAATGACCAAGGAAGGTCGTGAGCAACAACTGCAATTTACCTTGCAACTCTTAGAGAAAGAACAGTTAAGCGCTATAATGACGAAAAGCGGATTTCGAATTCGCGAAGTGAGAACTTTCAGATCCATGATGGATAAGAACGAGATTCATGCCAACCCTGCAACCAAGAGCTAAGGAGCTAGAGTTGCAATTATGTGACGCCTCTCGACAAAGTCTCGATTGTACGCCGATGCAACAAGACCACGACATTACATACGTGGCACATTGATTAAGGAATCATGAGAAGAACCCTTGAGACAGGTACAGTCATTGCGCGCAGCAAACTGGGCGTTATTACCTGAAAGAAAACGTTGCACGATGTTTACTGATCGCAAGGGATTGCAGCACACCGATGATCGTAAGAACTCGAATATGAACTGAGCTGTTGAACGATGCAGACTGTATGAACAAGATGCGTGCTTGTGTGATAAACTTTGATAAAAAGTTGGAACACTCACTTACCCTTAGTAGAGTCTTCCTACAACAGTATTTATCACGCCGCCGTCTAAACCGCTTTGTGTAAAGCTTTAGATGGAACGTAATGAGTCAATTCCCGTTGTGTTGAACGGAGACCGGGAATAATGGATCAACTGGCCGAGATGGTCCAGGAAAAATCTAGAGGCAAGGTCGTTCATATATGCGATTATATCAAGACAGCCCGCAGAACACAGAAAGATTACGCCGATGAGAGGCAGAAATCGTAAGAATTTGAGACAAGAAGCACGACTAAATTGAGAGCCGCGCCTAGAAAGGGCGTAGTGTGAATTGGAAAACGAAAAGATTGAATCCCCGGTGTAGGGATCAGAACCATTGTTCACAAGATGAAGCTTCCAGAAAAAGATCAGTAGTGATCGCGACACATTCATGTGTCTAGTCTTTAGAGGAGTCTGACGCAAGGAACAGTCATAGTTCCCACAAATAAGATTCACGTCAATGATATACTATACAACCTGTTGAGGTTTCGGACCAAGAGTCCACAAAATGCAGAAAAGACATGATTGATTTACTTGAGCATGATAAAATACATGACATGAGAACACAAAGACGTGTTTCAAATATAAGTGACCATATTGGTTTCACAACTCCCCTGCGACCGATGGCATCGCTTGAATTTCGGGACGAAATTCTTTTAACGGGGGGAGACTGTGACAACCGTCACTTTTCCGTACATTCCGTACACTAAATGAACAGTGATCTGTGCCTTAATGAACATACATGATCTAGTTTACAAGAGAAATAAGTTTCTGAATTCCATACAAGTGAATTCATGTACGTTTTATACTACAAAATATTGCTTTATGCAAAAACGAGAGCGTTGCGTCAAAAATATTAGTAAACTCACCGGTAAGACACACTGTGTCAACGGAACTGCAGAAAGCAGTCAGACAATAAAATTGGAGCCTAGGTGTAGGTCCAATAACAAGAATACATTAAAACCCAAGAGTAGATACAAGGGTTTAATATATATGCTATATGAAAGCAAAAATAAGCACTAAAAAGCACCCGAAACACACTTTAAGAGCAGAACTAATTGCGACAAAACTGCGAAACGAACGTTGATGGCCTCCCGGATAATATTTAATCCCACAAATATTCTGTTATGATTAAAATTTTATTTTAATCAGGTTCGTGTTGAAAAATAAATTAAAACGTTTAAAAACGTTATTTTTCAAGTTTAAGCACGTACCGTGTGTTCCTACGCGACACAGTGCTTACACTGCAAAACGCAGACAACGCAGAAAACCTAGGAATATTCCAGGAATATGCTAGGAATATGCTAAGAATATTCCAGGAATATGCTAGGAATATGCTAGGAATATTCCAAGAATATGCTAGGAATATGCTAAGAATATTCCAGGAATATGCTAGGAATATGCTAGGAATATTCCAAAGAATATGCTAGGAATATGCCAGGAATATTCCAGGAATATGCCAGGAATATGCCAGGAATATGCTAGGAATATTCCAGGAATATGCCAGTAATATGCTAGTAATATTCCAGGAATATGCCAGGAATATGCTAGGAATATGCCATATGGAATGTCTATAAATACCTTGAGATGGCACACTAGACAATTCACCACCCAACACCACAAAACTACTCTCTCCTCTCCCTCAAAAACTTTCGGCCGAACACCCCTTGATCATCCATCATATTTTTCGATTTTGTTCTTCACATTCCAACATCATACAAGTGTCAAGTGTCACGCATAAGAAGGCTTGGTGCACTCGGAGCTCGAAGGACCTCTTTCTCTAGCTTTTATCCACCACATTCGCGTCTAGATACTTCCCTAGCCTCGAGCTAGTGGTATGTTGCTTAAAACACATTCTTGAGCTATTTTGAAGTGGTTAATGTGATGTGTAATGATTAAAACTCGAAATCATACAAAATGGTGCATTAAAGTCTACTAAAAACATGAAAATGATGGTTAAAAGCTCACTAGTTGTGTAAATGTTGTAGTAATTGAAATTTGTGATTATTTAGGCCCGATCTACATTGTGGTAGCTCGGATCATCATTTAACCCTGTTTGGTTAAGATCATGGATCTTGACATAAGCTTGTTTGAAATGGTGCAAGGGTTAAAAGGTGAAACTCTACCACACAAGAAACATGAACTTGTGTAAAAGTATTTTTACTTATGAAATAGTGTCTAAAACTAGCCGATCTATGTGTCCACAAGTGGTATTTTCAAAAGACCAAGCGTCAAAAGAAATCACATGTTCTAATCCGGATCTTACACAAACAAAAGTGATTTTTTGTGATCAAACAAGTGTGCGAACACTAGTGTAACAAAAGTTTTAACAAAGAAATAATTTTCGTAAAAACCGACTAGAAGTTGTGGAACTTCATATTCTTTAAAAATAAAGTTTTTTTTTTTAAGAAATTAAACTTATTTTTAAAGATAACAAGACTTACTAAATGTGCTAGTAAATTACTACACATTTTTGTAAATATGCAAGTTCATGAAATGGGGAAAATTAGTGATTGTTGTTGATGATTATTGTTGATAATTGTTGTTGATGATTATTGTTGATAATTGTTGTTGATGATTATTGTTGATAATTGTTGTTGATGATTATTGTTGATAATTGTTGTTGATGATTGTTGACGATTTAAAAGAAAATAAACACATGTTTTGAAAACATGGGAAACCTCCATTTTTAGGGGAAACTCTGTCAAAATTTTTATAAATTTTGACACTTAGAAAAATATAAGTTTTTGAAGAACTTATTCCCTAAAAATGTATTTAAAGGTATTACCAAGGTTTCCCTAATTTTTGGTGATAAGAAATGAGGATTTCTTCAAAATAAAAGTGGATATAAATATGTATATTTTTGAGAGAAAAATATATATTATTTTATCACCAACTTTTGTGCTAAGTGTATATAGTATGTGTTATACGTGCTAGCGTATTGAGACGTAAAGATACACTAAATACTCATGAGGAGTATAAACATGAAAATACACATACAACATGCTTAGACACATACAAGAGGATATATTTATGAAAATATATTACTTGGACAAAATACATAATTCGGGTGCAAAATACAAGATACGTATATTTATTTTTGAGAAAATGATATAAGACAAATAGTTAAAAATATAAATATTTTTAACACAAGAACACAAATACAAAAGATAGTGACTTGCACTTGTGCGATACAAGTCTAGTGACTAACGTTAATAAAACGCGTTTAGGTCACGACGCTAGATAAGCAACTCCGGTGAAGTTTACGACGCAGGAACGCAAAGTTGTGAGTTCATGCTCCCCCTTTTCTTTAACTGTTTTTGGTTTTATAACTCTCGGGGGTGAAATACATGTTACAAATATTATAATTTTTTTACAAGTAGTAAAAATACAAGAAGCACTCTTGGTGAGAACGAGTACCGAGTGCAATACGAATCGAGAATACAAAAATACGAGAAGCACACTTGGTGAGAACGAGAACCAAGTATGATGTGCTTTAAGAAATGCCTAGAAATTACTAGATCATGTGAGCATAGACTTAATACTAAAAATGCCATAAAGTCTTGGTGAAAACTAGTACCAAGCCATTAAAAACATTCAGTAATTAGGGACGAGGGTTAGATCTAACGGGTACGGCCGAGCCCCACTCATGGTCCTTATGTGACCTCTTGAGTGCTTCGGTGTCCCAGTCGAGGTAAATCGACACAGTCGAGGTAAATCGACACAGTCGAGTGTAACCGACACAGTCAAGGGAAATTGACACAGTCGAGGTTAATCGACACAGTCGAGGGTAATCGACATAGTTAAAGGAGCCAACACTAATGCTCCATAAGTCCTCACATGCCTTAAAGGAGCCAACACTAATGCTCCATAAGTCCTCACATGCCTTAAAGGAGCCAACACTAATGCTCCATATGTCCTCACATGCCGAAATGTCTTTGTACAAACATTCAATTAGTACGTGGTGTACACAAGAAAACTTGATTTTTGCAAGAATACTTTATTTATACAAGATACATACCATGTTTTCATACTCGGTATGCAAAACGCATGAACTCGCTCAACTTTATGTTGATGTTTTCCAAAATTACATGTATTTCAGGTGACAGGATGGATCTTGGGCGCAAGTGTTGTAACTAGAAGTAGACTACAAGTTTAGATGTCATCCACTTTTGTTGAATTGTAACCTAGATGAAGGTTGTGTTTTAAAACTTAAATGACAAGTGTTTGTGATCCTCAAAATTTTCCGAATGGATGAACATCGTTTTAAATCATGTAGTTGTTTATTATGATCGAATGCAATGATAACAAGCTAGTCACACATCATACGCTTCCGCAAAAGACAGGGTGTGACAAAACCATCCATACATGAATCTTGAACTTGAATGAATATAATTTTTCTTGAAAAATAAAGTTGTGAACTTGTAGATCTAGAGATCTACAAGTAGATCTAGAGATCTACAAGTGGTTTTTCGAAAGAACCAAGTGAAAATACTAGTTTTGTTAAAACCCGGATCTTGTATGAACTAAAAACATTTTTAGTAAGTAAACAAGTGTAGGAACACTTGTGTAGAAAGAAAATTTAACAAAGAAATATTCTTGGAAATCATGACTAGAAGTTGTGAAAATGCATATTCTTTAAAATAAAGCTTTCAAGAAACTAATCTTATTTTTAAAGATAACAAGACTTACTAATTATGTTAGTAAGTTACTACATATTTTTACAAACTTTCAAGTTCATGAGTTTATGATTTAGGCTCATTTTTGTCAAGTTTAATGATTAAAGATTGTATAGTGTTGATTGTTAATTGTTTGATTGAATTTACAAAAGAAATTGATATGCTAAAAGCATGGACACCTCCATTTACAGAGGAAACTCTGGTGAAATTTTTCTAGAATAATAACACTTAGAAATATTTTTCTAACGAACATTTACAAATATATTTTTAACTTGGTTTTCAAAATAAACTTCGCCATGATTTTTATTTCAAAAATTACCAAGTACTGGAGGTGGATTTTCATAAATAAAATTTGATAAATATATATTTTATAATAAAACGCTTGTGTGATTATTTGTTATTTTGTGCTCTAGATATATTATTTTTGGGTAAAAATAATATAACTTGAAATATCATAAAATTCCGACTCCAAAATAATACCAACGCTCTCACAAAATAAATATTTAAGTTACACAAGTATTGTTACGACGCGAAAACGCTAAAAACGTAACTTAAGAAATATTTCTGAAAAATACTCTTATATGTATATTTTGGATAAGTATTATTTTGGAAAAATTATGAAATAAAATGTAATATTTTTGGGAAAAATATATATATTTTGGAATTTAAAACATTTTAGACAAGTGATTTAAAACATGTTTTGTAGGATCGATTAGGAACCCGAACGAGTCGTTCAGAAGAATACTCGGATCAAATCAGAGGCGGAATACAAAGATTTGATCTTCGTTCCACTTGTTATACACTTTAACAGTCTCTTGTATTGATTAATGTGACGATACAATGGCTGGAGACAATTTGGCAGCACCTCGGCTGCAAAATCACAAAGTTACAAATGAAATGACTAAGTCACCTATTTATAGGCCAACGCTTATAAGGAAGTTCACCTTATTTACAATAATGCCACCTTGCCTTTTTCTATCTAATATTATAATATAAAGTCTCGTTTTCTTCAGTTTCTTCGAACTCCGTGACCTAGCTCTACATTTCTATTACAAGACTCGACACAAGACGAAGTCAACAGACAAATGCACCAACGGTCTCCCCCTTGGATGTTGATGGAGTCTTCAGTACGAGACGTTAGTACGTCAAAACTTCAGTCTTGATTAATCTTCTTAGATTCTCCAAAATATTTGACGCTGAAGCATCCTTTAAACTCTCTCTTTTTCTTCAAACACCATTAACTTCACTCTTCAAACTCCCCTTTGCTAACAGACTCCCCCTTAAGTTGTTCCGGGATCGTAATCTGATATAGCACTCTCTATCTTCTCAGCATTAGCAGATTTCACAGATTCAGGACCATCTCTTGTTTCTTCGTAGCAACAAGATCAGGAACCTGGCTTTTACGACTTCAGACTCCCCCTTTCGACAAGCTGGGATCGCAGTCCGGAATTCACTAGCTGCATACCTGCACATACTTTAACCAACAGTAAGATTTGACTTTATGCTTATCACTTGTATTTAAAATGATTAAATTGGTTTCAAATTAATGAGCCATTTAGTCATTTCAAAAACAATTTACATTTCTAACAAAATTTCCCAAACCTCTGTTCTTCCTGTTTAGCACTTGAACTTTGAATATCAGCTTTTCAACATTAGTTGTCGAAAATCTTTTTGGATTTTTCAAAATTTTATGCTAAAACACACTAAAAATCTTTTTGGATTTTTGATTAATGAAAAGCAGAAAAAAAATATTCACAGTCAATATTTTTGTAAGTTTGTGTAAGAGGATCATATCAGTTTCGCGACAAATCACCAGCACCGTTAAGCTTTAAACATTTTAAGCTCTAAACGATTCACATTGATTGACGATATAGTCGTCCACTTAAACTCAATCTAAAAACTTTCGAAATTCTTACTGATACGTTAATGTATATTAATTATGCACTAAGTTCTTATGGACCCCACAATCTTAGCATATCCCCTCATCACGCAATACACTAACTCAAGTAATGCCTTTAAACTTTTATCAACTGTGATTTGTGCAAAAACAAAGCAGAATGTTTAAACATTAACAATCAGGTTGATACTTCCGTATACGCAGAGAAAGTCCAATGTTTAAACAAAATAAGAAAATAAAACAAGTTGAAATTGTTTAGGCTTTAACCACCAGGTCGATACTCCCGTATACGCAGAGGAGGTCCAAAGCTTAAACGAAACACCAAAGAAAATAAAGCAGAACATTTAGGCAATAACATCTAGGTCGATACTCACGTATACGCAGAGGATGTCCAATGCTTAAACAAAATAAAGAAATAAAACAAGTTTAAATCTTTTCAAAAGAAATGCACAATCACAGTGTCATATTTAGTAAAGTTGTGAAAGCTCACAAACTTAACCAATTTTTATGCTTTTGGCACTTAGCGATTACAGAGCAGGCACACAGTCAAGAAGGACAAAACTAAGTACTATGCTTTCGATCGCGTTTTCCACTAGAACTAGGCTTTTTCATTTAAGTTTGTATGGTTATCGCAAATCTACTAGTCTAGCTGAGCCTATCGTCACATCTTTAGTGAGACCGTTTATCACATTTTTCTTTCCAATTCTTTAGCATGCTATGATAGTCCACTGATTGTGACAACCCTCACAAAACCAGGTATCCGTACGACTTAATTAGCTATTAATTGTTGCCTAATTACTGTGCTTAACTGAGATTTCTGATAAACTGCTACTTGATTGTTGATACATGTACATGTCTGCATCATACTTTGATTTTTCCTGTCACTACATTATTTATTTACTGAACTCTAGTGACAAACTTGATGCACAAGAAGCACAGTAGCACTAAACGGATACACAGTGAACATGCTGATATAACCAGTATCAGGCAAACACTGCCTCTAAAGGCTTGAATGAGCCAGAATTATTTTACTACACCCATAGTGTGTGTAAGGATACAAGGGTTGTATGATTTCGTCTCTAGGAATAAGATACAGAGATTGGATGTGCCTAAAACGTACTTTAAGCACGGAACACAGCACTTTTATTTACACACTAGCTTCTAGCTAATAAATAAAGTGCCAAAATATGAGGAATTATTCCTGACACTTTGCAGAACAAATTGTGTCGCTAAAAATATTATTTATGACGCTTAAAGGATATCTTAAGCACTTTAACGGATTACTATCCGACCGAACAACCGGACAATACCCGGAACATAAAAATATTGCCAAAATTAATATTGGTATTTTTCTGAGCCAGTTAGGGGCCCTGATTACCCTAACACCCGCTTTCTAATGCATTAAACAACTAACGGGGTTAGACCTCTCACTTAACGCACTTAACCAAACTGAACCGTAACTGAACGATTGGAAACGAACCGGATACCATTACATTCTAATGAAATCGGCCAACTAGTGGGACCCGGGGAGAGTACACCTTTGAATATTTAATTAGATTTCGCAAAGACCGAGACGACATTCTCTATAAATACCCTCACATCTCACACACACAAACACACACACTTCACAAAACTCTCTCTCTCCCTCCCCCTTGCTCCCTCTCGGCCGAACCACACACCCACACCCAACCATTTTTCGGTTCTTGATTCACCCATTCCAAGTCCATACAAGTGTCGGGGATCACATACAACGAAGCTTGGAACAAACGGAACGCCAAGGACCTCTACCGTTTGCTTTTATCCACGCAGTTTTCGACTAGAATCTTCCCTAGCCCCGAGCTAGAGGTATAATGTTTAAAACTCATTGTTAGTCTTGTCAAAAGTGGTTAAAAGGATATTTGTCGGTTGAATGTCGGTAACCCGCTAAAAGAAACTTTAAAGTCTACTAAAATGCGTATATCGTTGGATAAAAGCTCATAACGCGTGTAAATGTCGTAGTATTTGAATATGTTGGTTTTTATGGCCCGATCTATGATGTGGTGGCTCTCATCATCGTTTAACCCGACTTTGTTAGGATCACGTATCTTGACATACACTTGTTTCTTTGGTACAAGGGTTAAAAGGTGAAACTCCACCACACGGGAAACATGAACTTGTGTAAAAATGTTTTAACGTGAAAAATAGTATTTAAAACGAGCCGATCTACGTATGTACAAGTGGTATATTCGTAGGACCGGGTGTCGAGAAAATCATGTTTTATAAAAGTTGTTTAACATGTTAACAAATGTGATTTTTATAGTCTACAAGTGTATAAACACTTGTGAAACGAAAGATCCGACGAAATAACAATTTTTTATAAAAATTGTCGGAAGTTGTAAAGTGTGATTTGTTCCAAAAACGGGGTTTTTGCAAGACTAAACTATTTTATACCTAGATCCACTAAAAAAAACAACGAGATCTACGTAATAGTTTTTAGAAAAACTACAAGTTCATGTAATATTGCGATTTTACATACTTATCGACTAGTTTGAAGTATTGGAAATTGATTTGGTTGATTTGAAGAATTGTTGAAATGATTTTGTAAAAGAAAATGATACGCTTGAAAGCGTGGCCACCTCCAGTTACAGGGGAAACTCTGGCGAAATTTTCTAAAAATCCAACACTTAGAATTATTTACAAGTATTAGACTACTTTGACATGTTTTCAAATATATTTCGCCATGACTTTATTTATAAATAATCGGAGGTGGGATTTTCACAAAACTAAACGTGATAAATATATATATTCGGTAAATATATTTTGTCACAACACTGTTTATGATTATTTTGTGAAAATGTATAAATATTATTTTTAGAGTAAAAATAATATTTGCTAACTTGTCAAACCCAAAATAATACCAACGCTTATACGACAAGCATAAAAGTTACAACCGTAATTTCTATTACCACCTAATCATTTAAAACGTAACTTACGCATTACGCGGAAATATTCACCGACACGTATGTTGTCAACGTATTATTTTGGAAAGTATTATGTAAAGAGAAAATATATTATTTTTGAGAAAAATAATTATATTTTGGAAAGAGAAATAAAATATATTAAGTGGGACTTAATGAGATAGTATAAATACACATGTATTTAAATCCCCCATCCTTGGGAAGGAAAGTAAAATACCAAGTATGTACACGAAACGGTTGTCTAACCGTCCCCTAAAAATATAAATTATAAAGCTAAGGCACGGCCATCCGTCTAATAGAATTAGCACCTGTAGGTCGTTGCACAGCTTCGGATATTCGGATTACTTGGTAGAGATACGCATTCACTGTGAGTTCATGTCCCCCTTTTCTCTAACTGTTTTCGGTTTACTTAACTGCGGGGGTGAAATACATGTTACTATGATTTACGAGTACTTTACAACGGTATGTTTAACGTAAGGAGGTGTTATACGATCATGTGAGTGGATAGGAACAACATGGGGCCATTAGTCCTCATGGAGGGACCGAGGGACAGGAGCGGTAGATCTATCTGGGTGTAGCGAGCCCAGCCCCCGGCCAAACTAGAAACGGACCGTGGGGTGACTTTGTCCACATACTTTGCCGTGGCATAAATCTGCTAGGTTTGAGTCTCCCTATTTGCACTTCACATATGTCAGTGGCCTTGCAAACCATTGATGATCACAAGTCCTCTTACACTGCTACATACCACAACTATTTTTATACTCACAAAGGTTTTACATACTCACTTACGCATGAACTCGCTCAACATTATTGTTGATTTTTTTAACTCACATGTATTTCAGGAAATTAAACGGATCTGGCACGGTATGGAACGTTTTCCGCTGCACTGGTCATGAAGTCATCAGGGTTTAGGGTTGTGTCTCTTACCTGGACAAGACACAATCCCTAAATCACGTTTATGTTTTGTTATAAGTTGTTATGTTTCTGAACAAGGTTATGGTTGCATGTTAAAAACAATGGTATTGTATAATGTTTTCAAAAACTTAATGGATGACTTGCATGGTTTTTAAATTCATATAGCTTTGTTATGATTAAGCTATGGTATTAAGAAGTCACACAAATTAACCACGCTTCCGCAAAGCCAGGGTGTGACAGCTTGGTATCAGAGCTCTGATCATAGCGAACTAGGATTCATTCTCGAGTCTAGACTATGATCACTAGGGCTCTCACGAAAACATTTTTCTGCATACCACTTAAGTCCAGATCCACAAACTTTTTACAAACAAATGTTGAGCACATATTATTCATTATTTTAGGCTCAGTCTGGGAGGCTGAGGATCAGGCTAGTGGGACTAGGAGTGTTGGCTAGTGGGACTAGGAGTGTTGGCTAGTGGGACTAGGAGTGTTGGCTAGTGGGACTAGGAGTGTTGGCTAGTGGGACTAGGAGTGTTGGCTAGTGGGACTAGGAGTGTTGGCTAGTGGGACTAGGAGTGTTGGCTAGTGGGACTAGGAGTGTTGGCTAGTGGGACTAGGAATGTTGGCTAGTGAGACTAGGAAGGACAGTCTGAGAGGCTGGGAGGCTAGTGGGACTAGGTGGATTATGTGATTATTATCTGGTAACTTATGTGACTATTTGATTCACTGATTTTGTGCTTATTCTGTGTTATGTTACAGACCCATGGATTCACCAGCTACAGGTGGATCAGGTACCACTGGACCCCTACCGTTAGTGTCAGACGATGTTATGTCTTCGGAGCATGAGGTGCACACCTCAGACTATACTAGCACCGACGATGACGACTTCCAGCCGTTCGCGTTACCAGACGGCGCCGATGAGCACACTGATGACTCCTTGCCCTTCGCTTTACCCGAGGGTGCCTATGAGCCTATTGATGGCGATCCTGCTGAGTACCTCCCTATTGTTGCGATTCCGGCACCGATTCCTCTTGCTGCTTACCCTGCTTATGAGCTTATGCCAGACGCCGATGCCGACGGCGACATTGAGCTTTACGAGGACGAGCCATTTGAGGACGAGGATCCTGACGTAGCTCCTCTACCTGCTGGCGATCTCTTGATGATAGCTGACGTTCCAGCTGGAGACTCGCCCATTCACTCACCAGTCCCGGACTCTTTAGAGTCTGTGGCATCTGTATCATCTCGTGGGGCGAGCGCGCAGCAGTTTATTCACGACTCAGACCCTGATCAGGCGTCTTCAGCTGCCCCTATTCCGAGCTACGCGTTTGAGCATGATGAGATCAAGGATTCTGACCCTGTTTTCCCTTCAGGATTTGATCCTGACCATGATATCGAGTATATTCCTATGGATGAGCATATAGAGGACCCTGATGATCCTATCGATCCCATTGATCCAGACTTTGACTTTGATATGGCGTTCGACGACCCTGAGCCTGCCGTAGCCCCAGAGCAGGCAGCTGCTTTTGATCCTTTACCTGAGCATGACCCTGTTCATGCTGATTTTCCTCTTGAGCCTGTTGATGTTGATCCCCCTGTAGATGTTCCTGTGATCGAGGGCGATCATGTTGCTGCTGATCCTATTGTTCCTTTACCCGTTGGTGACATACCTGTCGATCCTGTTATTGCACCTGTTGACCCCGTTATTGCTCCTATCGATCCTTTACCCATCGAGCCCGAGCACGCTCTTTTTGCTGAGCACATGGATCCTCCAGATGAGGAGGCACAGCACGGGTGGATACCGGCGGACGAGGATGTTCCACCGTTTCCCCCACATCACACTGGCACACATCATACTGATTTCTCATTTCAGATCCCATCGTTTATTCCTCCAGCGGGGCCTGGAGAGGGCTCTTCAGCCCACCCTTTCGGTCATGTACCGACGACCATGCCATTCATGCCTCAGATAGCATCTATCCCATCTTCTGTTGCACCTATCGATCTTACCAGCACGCCATTACTTTGGTCATCTTCCTCACCCACAGATCCATACCACCCATTTCATTTGGGCCATACTATTGAGGATCTTTTGATGTCGTTTGTACACCAGCACGAGTCTCATTCACAGCGACTCCAGGAGCTCGAGAGAGCTCAGTTGTCTTTTGGTCCATATCTTGGTCAGACATCTTCGTCATTTCAGCCTTTTCGATCATTTCCTCCTGACATTGCTGCCCGACTTTCGACCTTGGAGCAGCAGGTTGCGTCCATGATCCGTACTCAGCAGGCGATGGAGGAGGACTGGTACCACTTACGTCGCTTACTTTTTGCTCACTTTCCCCCTCCCCCACCCCCATCCGCATAGGGCTCATTGGTACTGTAGTGGTAGGCGATGGTGAGACGACCGCGATTGTGACTGCACAGCTTTTGGAGACCATCTGACGATACAGATTTTTGCTGATATTTGTTGATGTACTGGTTGTATGTGACACTGATGTGATGTTGTTTTGACAGGGGTGATGTAGCCCCTATTTGATTCGTGATTGTATGATACAGTGACGTGCTGACACACTTGCTACACTTTATGGTCTCGATATATATAACAATCGCCGTATTCTCACCATATCTGTTTCACTTGATTGCTTATTTATGTTTTGTGACATGGGATGTTGTGTAGATGATATTTGTGACATGGGATGTTGGGACATGGGATGTTGTGTGTGATATATTGATAACATGAGATGTTATATGCTATTACTATTACTATATACGTATGTTTATTATGGCCTAATCGACGTACGCATCTTTAGAAGATGGCACCAAGACGTCAACCGCAGCCGATGCCCACTACTCCTGAAGAACTACAGCAAGTCATTGCTGCCGCCATTGCTCAGTATGCTGCCTCGCAAGAAGGACCAAGCGGAAGCAACACGAACATCAACGGCAACCAAAATCCTCCTCATGGGTGCACCTACAAACAATTCTTGGACTGTAAGCCCATCAACTTCGACGGCACAGGTGGTGCTGTTGCTTTCGTTCGCTGGGCAGAGAAGACTGATTCCACCATCCGCATGAGCAAATGTGCGCTCGACCAGCAGGTCACTTACATCTCAGGGCTGTTTCTAGACGGAGCCCTATCTTGGTGGAACTTACAAGTGCAAACACTAGGCGAAGCTGCCGCCTACGCCCTGACTTGGGCCGAATTGAAAGAGCTTATGCGCAAGAAGTATTGTTCCCGTGCAGAAATTCAAAGGTTGGAGACTGAATTTTGGCACCTAAAGATGGATGGACCGAAGGTTGCAGAGTACGTCCAGAGATTTCATGACCTTTCTCAAGTGGTTCCTTATATGGTCACGCCTGAATACAAGCGAATTGAGCGCTTCATTTGGGGGTTAGCTCCCCAAATCATTAGCATGGTAACCTCCGCCAGACCGGCAACTATTACGGAAGCCATTGATTTGAGCGTGGCTCTCACTGAGGAGGCAATTCGTTTAAACAAGTTTGATGAAGTCAAGGCGAAGAAGACAGAGACTCACGTTGAGTCCTCAGGAGACAACAAAAGGAAGTTTTCAAACTTCAAACAAGGTGTCAGTACGGCAGTAAAGAAAGGAAAATCCGCTGGTAGTACCAAGAAAGGAAAAGGGTACCAGGGCACCCAGCCCAAATGCAACAACTGCCAACGCCACCATGCGGGCAATTGTAACGTGAAAGTTTGTGAAACTTGTGGAAAACCGGGCCACTCAAAGGAATCATGTTGGGCTAGTACAGGCCGAGGAGGCCAGGGAGGAAATATGAATAGAAACGATAATCGTGGTGGTTTGGGAAATCGCCCACAAGGGAATAATCGAGGCTACAATGCAAATCAAGCCGGAACTGCCAATCAAAACAACCCACCAGTTGGGGGCGGTGCAGGAAGTGGAAAAAGATTAGGATGTTTTCATTGCGGTGACGTTGGGCACTTCAAGAAGGATTGCCCAGGATTGAACCAAGCCCGTGGAAGGGTGTTCCAGATCGGTGCACAGGAAGCGCGCCAGGATCCCAACGTTGTTACTGGTACGTTCCCTGTAAATCAACGTTATGCATCTGTTCTGTTTGATACTGGTGCCGACTATAGCTTCGTATCACTAGAATTTAAGAATATACTTGGGCTAGCCGCTAATAAGTTAGACATTCCCTACGTAATCGAATTGGCTAATGGAAAGTTGGTAGAAGCCAATGATGTGATCAGAGGCTGTGTGATTGAATTAGGAGAACGCGAGTTTACTCTAGATCTACTACCAGTCCAGTTGGGAAGCTTCGACGTGGTAGTAGGGATGGATTGGTTAACAAGAAACAAGGCTGAGATAGTGTGTCACGAAAAGGTTATTCGTATCCCGACCGGTGATGGTGAGACCATTGTTGTTCATGGAGAAAAGCGTGAGACGCCGTTAAGGATGATTAGTTGCCTGAAAGCAAGGAAGTGTTTGAGGAAAGGATGTGTTGCTTTTCTAGCACACATTGTGGATAAGAAGGCTGCTGAGCCGAAGATCGAAGACATCCCTGTCGTGAGGGAATACCCAGAAGTCTTTCCAGAAGAGTTGCCTGGCTTGCCACCTCAAAGGCAAGTGGAGTTCCGCATCGACTTAGTACCAGGCGCCGCGCCTGTGGCTAAGGCACCATACAGACTTGCTCCGTCTGAGATGCAGGAATTGTCGACACAACTTCAAGAGTTGTTAGACAAGGGTTTTATCCGACCAAGCTTCTCGCCTTGGGGAGCTCCAGTTTTGTTTGTCAAGAAGAAGGACGGAAGTTTCCGCATGTGCATCGACTACAGAGAGTTGAACAAGCTAACGATCAAGAATAGGTATCCCCTGCCAAGAATTGATGATCTGTTCGACCAGCTTCAAGGTTCAAGCTTCTATTCAAAGATCGATCTTCGATCTGGATACCATCAACTTCGGATACAGGAGGAGAGTATCCCGACGACAGCTTTCAGAACTCGTTATGGACACTACGAGTTTCTCGTTATGCCGTTTGGTTTAACAAACGCACCTGCAGTGTTCATGGATTTGATGAACCGAGTTTGTAAGCCGTACTTGGATAAGTTTGTGATCGTATTCATCGACGACATCCTGATTTACTCAAGGACGAAGGCTGAGCACGAGCAACATCTTAGAGCTATTCTGGAGCTGCTAAAGAAAGAACAGCTGTACGCCAAGTTCTCTAAGTGTGAGTTTTGGCTAAGAGAAGTGCAGTTTCTTGGGCACGTGGTGAATGGAGATGGAATCCACGTGGATCCAACCAAGATCGAGGCGATCAAAGATTGGGAAACGCCAAAGACGCCAACCGAGATTCGGCAATTCTTGGGTTTGGCTGGCTACTATCGAAGGTTCATCGAGGACTTCTCGAAAATCGCTCAACCTTTGACGCTCCTCACGCAAAAAGATAAGAAGTTTGATTGGGGAATCAAACAGGATGAAGCGTTTCAAGTGTTGAAGGACAAGCTTTGTAACGCGCCAATCTTAGCTCTACCGGAAGGTACCGACGATTTTGTGGTATATTGCGACGCATCGCGTCAAGGATTGGGTTGCGTGTTGATGCAACGTCAAAAGGTTATCGCCTACGCATCACGCCAACTGAAGGTGCACGAAAAGAACTATACCACTCATGATCTGGAGCTAGGCGCAGTGGTTTTTGCTTTGAAGATCTGGAGACACTACCTGTATGGTACGAAGTGCACAATCTTCACAGATCACAAAAGCCTACAGCATATATTCAACCAGAAGGAGTTGAATATGAGGCAAAGACGATGGGTTGAATTATTGAACGATTACGACTGCGAGATCAAGTATCACCCAGGGAAGGCGAATGTAGTCGCCGATGCCTTAAGTCGTAAGGAAAGGATCAAGCCCCTAAGGGTTAGGGCTATGGAAATGATAATCCAAACCGATCTCTCCTCGCGCGTTCGTGCAGCGCAGAAAGAAGCTCTCAAGAAGGAGAACCTTGAGAAGGAGTATCTCCGTGGGATGGAGAAGATATTGGTGCCAAACGAGGAAGGAACATTATGTTTTGAGAAAAGGATTTGGGTTCCTCTATTTGGTGAATTAAGGGAAGTTATTTTCGATGAAGCGCACAAGTCACGGTACTCTATCCACCCGGGATCGGATAAGATGTACCAAGATCTCAAAAATTACTATTGGTGGCCTAGGATGAAAGGCGACGTTGCTATTTACGTGAGCAAATGTTTAACGTGCGCTAAGGTCAAGGCGGAATACCAGAAGCCCTCGGGACTTCTGCAACAACCTGAGATTCCCAAGTGGAAATGGGAACAAATCTCAATGGATTTTGTTACAAAACTGCCAAGAACGCCAAGAGGCCATGATATGATTTGGGTGATTGTTGACCGCCTAACAAAGTCCGCACACTTTCTGCCAATCAAGGAGAAAGACAGTACTAGTAAACTTGCGGAAATTTACTTGAGAGAGATCGTAGCACGACATGGAGTACCCCTCTCAATCATCTCTGATAGAGACGGAAGGTTTGTGTCAAGGATATGGCAATCCTTCCAAGAAGCTTTTGGCTCACAATTGAATCTGAGCACTGCGTTCCATCCGCAAACTGACGGCCAGAGCGAGCGAACGATACAGACTTTGGAAGACATGCTGAGGGCATGTGCTATGGATTTGGGCGGTAGCTGGGATAAACACTTACCTTTGGTCGAATTCTCATACAACAACAGCTACCACACCAGTATTGGTGTCGCGCCTTTTGAAGCCCTTTACGGACGCAAGTGTCGATCACCACTATGTTGGGCTGACGCAGGTGATAGGCAGCTTGCCGGTCCCGAAATCGTCCAAGAGACGACAGACAAGATTGCGCAGATTCTTAAACGCATCGAAGCCGCTCGCCACAGACACAAGGCCTATGCGGATCCAAACCGAAAACATGTGGATTTTCAAGTTGGAGAGATGGTGTTATTGAAGGTATCACCCTGGAAAGGGGTAGCACGCTTTGGGAAGCGTGGGAAGTTAAATCCACGCTACATTGGTCCTTTCAGAATTCTAGAAAGAATTGGAACCGTAGCATACAAGTTGGACCTACCTGCTGAATTAAATGGTGTTCACGATACATTTCATGTATCCAATTTAAAGAAGAGTCCAACTCAAGTTGAAGTTGCCATTCCTATCGACGAGATTCATGTTGACGACACGCTCCACTTCGTAGAAGCACCTGTCGAGGTCACAGATTGGAAGGTTAACAGGACCCGCCGGAGCAGTGTCAAACTCGTCAAGGTTCGCTGGAATGCCAGACATGGTCCTGAATACACCTGGGAGCGTGAGGACCGGATGAAAGAGAAATACCCCCACTTATTTCCTAAAAACTCTGCATCTACAAGTAGAACTTAAATTTCGGGACGAAATTTATTTAACGGGGGGAGAATGTGACAACCCTCACAAAACCAGGTATCCGTACGACTTAATTAGCTATTAACTGTTGCCTAATTACTGTGCTTAACTGAGATTTCTGATAAACTGCTACTTGATTGTTGATACATGTACATGTCTGCATCATACTTTGATTTTTCCTGTCACTACATTATTTATTTACTGAACTCTAGTGACAAACTTGATGCACAAGAAGCACAGTAGCACTAAACGGATACACAGTGAACATGCTGATATAACCAGTATCAGGCAAACACTGCCTCTAAAGGCTTGAATGAGCCAGAATTATTTTACTACACCCATAGTGTGTGTAAGGATACAAGGGTTGTATGATTTCGTCTCTAGGAATAAGATACAGAGATTGGATGTGCCTAAAACGTACTTTAAGCACGGAACACAGCACTTTTATTTACACACTAGCTTCTAGCTAATAAATAAAGTGCCAAAATATGAGGAATTATTCCTGACACTTTGCAGAACAAATTGTGTCGCTAAAAATATTATTTATGACGCTTAAAGGATATCTTAAGCACTTTAACGGATTACTATCCGACCGAACAACCGGACAATACCCGGAACATAAAAATATTGCCAAAATTAATATTGGTATTTTTCTGAGCCAGTTAGGGTGCCTGATTACCCTAACACCCGCTTTCTAATGCATTAAACAACTAACGGGGTTAGACCTCTCACTTAACGCACTTAACCAAACTGAACCGTAACTGAACGATTGGAAACGAACCGGATACCATTACATTCTAATGAAATCGGCCAACTAGTGGGACCCGGGGAGAGTACACCTTTGAATATTTAATTAGATTTCGCAAAGACCGAGACGACATTCTCTATAAATACCCTCACATCTCACACACACAAACACACACACTTCACAAAACTCTCTCTCTCCCTCCCCCTTGCTCCCTCTCGGCCGAACCACACACCCACACCCAACCATTTTTCGGTTCTTGATTCACCCATTCCAAGTCCATACAAGTGTCGGGGATCACGTACAACGAAGCTTGGAACAAACGGAACGCCAAGGACCTCTACCGTTTGCTTTTATCCACGCAGTTTTCGACTAGAATCTTCCCTAGCCCCGAGCTAGAGGTATAATGTTTAAAACTCATTGTTAGTCTTGTCTAAAGTGGTTAAAAGGATATTTGTCGGTTGAATGTCGGTAACCCGCTAAAAGAAACTTTAAAGTCTACTAAAATGCGTATATCGTTGGATAAAAGCTCATAACGCGTGTAAATGTCGTAGTATTTGAATATGTTGGTTTTTATGGCCCGATCTATGATGTGGTGGCTCTCATCATCGTTTAACCCGACTTTGTTAGGATCACGTATCTTGACATACACTTGTTTCTTTGGTACAAGGGTTAAAAGGTGAAACTCCACCACACGGGAAACATGAACTTGTGTAAAAATGTTTTAACGTGAAAAATAGTATTTAAAACGAGCCGATCTACGTATGTACAAGTGGTATATTCGTAGGACCGGGTGTCGAGAAAATCATGTTTTATAAAAGTTGTTTAACATGTTAACAAATGTGATTTTTATAGTCTACAAGTGTATAAACACTTGTGAAACGAAAGATCCGACGAAATAACAATTTTTTATAAAAATTGTCGGAAGTTGTAAAGTGTGATTTGTTCCAAAAACGGGGTTTTTGCAAGACTAAACTATTTTATACCTAGATCCACTAAAAAAAAAACAACGAGATCTACGTAATAGTTTTTAGAAAAACTACAAGTTCATGTAATATTGCGATTTTACATACTTATCGACTAGTTTGAAGTATTGGAAATTGATTTGGTTGATTTGAAGAATTGTTGAAATGATTTTGTAAAAGAAAATGATACGCTTGAAAGCGTGGCCACCTCCAGTTACAGGGGAAACTCTGGCGAAATTTTCTAAAAATCCAACACTTAGAATTATTTACAAGTATTAGACTACATTGACATGTTTTCAAATATATTTCGCCATGACTTTATTTATAAATAATCGGAGGTGGGATTTTCACAAAACTAAACGTGATAAATATATATATTCGGTAAATATATTTTGTCACAACACTGTTTATGATTATTTTGTGAAAATGTATAAATATTATTTTTAGAGTAAAAATAATATTTGCTAACTTGTCAAACCCAAAATAATACCAACGCTTATACGACAAGCATAAAAGTTACAACGGTAATTTCTATTACCACCTAATCATTTAAAACGTAACTTACGCATTACGCGGAAATATTCACCGACACGTATGTTGTCAACGTATTATTTTGGAAAGTATTATGTAAAGAGAAAATATATTATTTTTGAGAAAAATAATTATATTTTGGAAAGAGAAATAAAATATATTAAGTGGGACTTAATGAGATAGTATAAATACACATGTATTTAAATCCCCCATCCTTGGGAAGGAAAGTAAAATACCAAGTATGTACACGAAACGGTTGTCTAACCGTCCCCTAAAAATATAAATTATAAAGCTAAGGCACGGCCATCCGTCTAATAGAATTAGCACCTGTAGGTCGTTGCACAGCTTCGGATATTCGGATTACTTGGTAGAGATACGCATTCACTGTGAGTTCATGTCCCCCTTTTCTCTAACTGTTTTCAGTTTACTTAACTGCGGGGGTGAAATACATGTTACTATGATTTACGAGTACTTTACAACGGTATGTTTAACGTAAGGAGGTGTTATACGATCATGTGAGTGGATAGGAACAACATGGGGCCATTAGTCCTCATGGAGGGACCGAGGGACAGGAGCGGTAGATCTATCTGGGTGTAGCGAGCCCAGCCCCCGGCCAAACTAGAAACGGACCGTGGGGTGACTTTGTCCACATACTTTGCCGTGGCATAAATCTGCTAGGTTTGAGTCTCCCTATTTGCACTTCACATATGTCAGTGGCCTTGCAAACCATTGATGATCACAAGTCCTCTTACACTGCTACATACCACAACTATTTTTATACTCACAAAGGTTTTACATACTCACTTACGCATGAACTCGCTCAACATTATTGTTGATTTTTTTAACTCACATGTATTTCAGGAAATTAAACGGATCTGGCACGGTATGGAACGTTTTCCGCTGCACTGGTCATGAAGTCATCAGGGTTTAGGGTTGTGTCTCTTACCTGGACAAGACACAATCCCTAAATCACGTTTATGTTTTGTTATAAGTTGTTATGTTTCTGAACAAGGTTATGGTTGCATGTTAAAAACAATGGTATTGTATAATGTTTTCAAAAACTTAATGGATGACTTGCATGGTTTTTAAATTCATATAGCTTTGTTATGATTAAGCTATGGTATTAAGAAGTCACACAAATTAACCACGCTTCCGCAAAGCCAGGGTGTGACACTGATGTACTATCATTTCCTCTTTTTTCACAACAAAACTCGTTTTTGATTTTTAATGTTTTTGAATTTTTCAAATTTTCTAATATTTTTTTTTAAATTTTCTCCCCCTAAAATCAAAATTATATTTCAAATTTTGATTTTCTGGGAAAATTCGAAAAATAAGCAGTAAACTATACAAACAAAGTGATAACATGACGAGAATTGCTTCAATTCGCCATCCACTTGGCTTAAACAGTCAGAACTCCCCCTGACAACAAACTATTTTCTCATTATGATTTCAAAACACTTAAGTTTGTTTTAATCACAATGGTTTTTCCGGAAAATTAGTCTTGTCTGCCATTTCACAAACATGGGGTTTAATTCATCACACTGTTTTCAATCACATGTAGGTTTATCACAAAAACAGTTTTCAATAATCATACCACTTCTAAGATAGTCAAATCAAGTACAACTTAATGTCCTTGATTAACCACTTGTAAGTTGAAATATCACAGTTACCAACCTGTGAATTTCTCAAGAAAGATGCCGATTCCTACTCCCCAATTACCAACCTGGGAGTTCCGGCAAGTCAGGATTTTAAGCAACGAATGCAGGCACCCAAGCCTGACCAGTCTTGGGTGTGACCTTTTCAATTTCACTCGGGGTTTGATCATTCCTTTTTGCTTCATAAAATTCTATTACCCCTTTTACCTTTCCCTCAACCATCTTTCCAAAAATATTTTTTACTTTGCCATCAAAAGCCTTTTCGACATCAAATTCTTTCTTTTCAGAATAAAACTGATTCCAAATTTTCACTTTACCATCTTTTTGTTTAAAATTTTCAGTTAGCAAGGGTGGAAAGTTAATATCATCCATTGGTGGAACTGAATTTTCTCCTTTTTGATCAACAGGTGGTTCTTCTGACTTTGACGAGTCAGAATCATCGCCAGAACGTACCTTCTTTGTTTTCGAAGAAACAAATTTATCATCAGAAGGTGGCTCATTTGTTTTCATCACAACAAATTCATCGCCAACTTTTATTGGAACTATTTGATCAACGAATTTTACCTTTACCCTACCTTTTGTCCTCAGATTTGTATCTGATGGATTCATTTTACTTGTCTGATTTTTTGTTGAGCAAAGTGATTCATCAGAACTTTTATCTGAATTAACCGTTGTACCCGAGGACAAAATCCTTTCGAGATACTCTCGTGCTTTCTTCCTTTTCTTTCTCAGTCGGTCTTTCTTCCCTTGTGAAAGCTTCACTTTCTGTTCTTTCACCTTCTGTTCTTTGGGCTTTTCTTCGACCTTGACTGATTTCTTCATCTTTTTCTGAGATTCAGCCCTCGATCTTTCATTTGATCTCATTGGGCAATCTCTGGCAATATGTCCTTTGATTTGGAAGTTATAGCATCTCCTCATCTCAAACCACTGATTCTGGCAGTTAACAGCAATGTGTCCTTGAACACCACAAGTGTGACACACTCTGTTATCGTACCATTCACCACTTTCACACCAAACGCTTAGATCATAACATTATAACATTGTCTGGCTTTGTGGTAATCAACACTCCTCTTGTAAGCTTGATTTGACTTATGAGCACTGTGGTCAAACCTGCACCACATATTACTAATTTTCTGTGAGTTTTGATTTTTCAATTTTTGTGGTTTCTTATCACGATTGGAGGATTGAACTGATGAGCTTTTATATTTGTTTTGAACATTTTCTGAATTTTTAACTTTTTGTTTCTGTTCCACTTTCTTCTTCAAAGGTTTTTGCGTAGGGCATTCACCCGTTTCAGTCGATTGAAGAACAGTTTCTTGAAATTTTTCTTTTAATTTCAAAAAGATTTTCTTTTTCTCATTTTTTTTCATTTTCATCATCAGTTTTCTCATCACAATCTGAATTGATCGGTTTTGGACATAATTGATCAATCATTGCTGTAGTGGTCACAAAAACTTTCAATTTCTTCTCAAGCTCATTAATTTGATTTCTTGCACTCTTAGCTTCATTTTCAAGCTGAGAGATTTTTTTCAAGCTGACAAGTAATTGCATTTTCATTTTCCACTATATTCTTTTCAAGAACAGATTTTTCATTTTCTAAAATGTTTATATGTTCTTGAAATTTTGCTTCATTTTGTTTCAGATTTTTGTTTTCAAGTTTTATCCAAAGATCTTTGTTTTCTGAAGATTTTATCTTATCTTCGAAAACTTTTTCATTTTCTTTCAAAATTTTGATTTCCAATGTCAAACTCTTCATCTCTTTTAAGAGTTTGACATTGTCTGCTTTAGATTTATCACAGTTTAAGCACTTCTCGATCATCGTTTCAGCTTCAGCTTTCTTCTCGATCTTGATAACTGAAATTTCTTCAACTTGCTTCTCTACCACTTGAACATTTTCCTCAGATTTGTCTTTTGCTTCAACAGTTGCTGCTTCATGATTCTTTTTTCCTGAATCAGACTTCAATTTTCTAATCTTTTGAAATTCAAGTTCTTGAGCTTGAATCTTCTCGACGAACGAGCTCAAATTGAAACTATAATATTCACCGCTCTTCTTCCAAGGTAACAAATACGTTCCCCACACATCATTTGGTAAAGCATTTGCCAACTTGTTAACCCACGTCTCATTTTTTTGTTAATGTTCAAATTTCTCATTTCTATATGCAACTTGGCATACCTCTTGATCAATTCTATTGTAGACTCTCCCTTGATACCTGTAAAACTATCAAACTTGTTCTGTGCAGTATAAAACTCAGAACCCATGTTTCGGTAATAAAAGATTTTCAAAGACAGATTTTCAAACGATACAAAACTTCACACAATCTAAAATTAGTTCAATCACTTTATCAAACCACTGAATCAAATGAATATCCGATTGAGTGACAAAAATCCGATGACAACGGATCAGGTGAGGGTTCGTTGTTTGGGAATCCGATGCTTGACAAATCACTCGGATCACCTGCAAACAAACAAAGAAACAAACAATCAGTTTAAACGGACTGAGTACGTAAAAGTGTTTGACGATGGAATCAATTTAAGACTCGTGTCGAAAATTCACGAATTCGTTCCAGTGTTTTTCGGGTGAAATCTCTAAATGAATGGGCTTGATCAATATTATCTATTCAGTTCACACACATGGCCCGTCAATCAAAGGAATTAATTGGGCCGATTAACTGTCACCTATGGCACTTTTGTATGAATGAATCCACTTAATTGAACTGACAACAAACAACTATTATTGGACCTCAAAGTCAATCACACATGGGCTGATATAATATGCAATTCACATGTGATGACAAGTTGTTTAAATGAAACAAGTAGTGGCCGACAACAGTAGTTCACTTTATAATCCAATTGGGCCACATATGTATGAATCACGTGATAACTTGGGCTGCTCAACATCAGTTCAAACAATCTGATACACTAAGCCGACAACGAATCAATTAAACTTCAATTCCCATTGGGCCGCACTACAAGTCTGAATCAACTTAAAGAATGATTGGGTCGATACTCTTGAATGGGTCGGTGCAATTTATTGTTTCACATGGAAACTGATGTCATCATGAGTAATTACATTACATTAAATCTCAATTCAAATTCACTTTATCGGTATTCTAATATGAATTCACGAGAACATGTTGACTTTTGTTTAACCGAGAAACACATGCAATGGAACGATGATTGTCTCTCATGCAATGGACTGATACTGTTTATTATTTAATGTTGTGCCGACAATTTTAAGATATCTACTAAAAGTCTGATAAAGTCGACTAAAAGATCGATTAACCCGATGCAACCTGACACAATTCACATGCACATGTAGTGATTTTGAATTTTAATTGAACTGTGATTGGGCCGTAACTTTTAATTGAACAATGTGTATTCAGTCGGTTCGTTGATATGTTTCACGTGAAATAAGTAATTTCAAACGGAATCACTGCACTTTTCACATGGAATCTGGCATTTCAAACGAAAACTCCTATTTCAAACGGAACCAGGTGTAACTTAAGCGGAATCTGTAATTTCGCTTGAAATTACCTCACTTTTCAAGCGGAATCAAAATGTTTTCAAGCGGAATTAGGTGTAACTCAAGCGGAATCTGTAATTTCGCTTGAAATTACCTCACTTTTCAAGCGGAATCAAAGTGTTTTCAAGCGGAATTAGGCTGTTTCAAGCAAAATTAGGTGTTTTCAAGCGAAATTAGGCTGTTTCAAGCGTAATTAAGCTGACGACACGCGATTTCGGACAGAAAAACTCAGATTTCTCCAAAACGGATAGGAATTAGGATCTGAAACTTGGTAGGGTTGTAGATCAGGTGTTTTCGCACAACATATCAAAAAATCAGCCGATTTGGACCGTAAAAACCCGTTCAATTTTCAAAAATTCGGTTAAAAACGTGAAAGAATGAGTAGAAGTCAGATTTTTCGGTGAAAACAAGCTGAATCGGTAAGAACTCTTCCTCCTGAGCTCTGATACCACTTGTAGGATCGATTTCGGACTCGAACGAGTCGTTCAGAAGAGTTCTTGGATCAAATCAGAGGCGGAATACAAAGATTTGATCTTCGTTCAGCTTGTTATACACTTTAACAGTCTCTTGTATTGATTAATGTGACGATACAATGGCTGGAGACAATTTGGCAGCACCTCGGCTCCAAAATCACAAAGTTACAAATGAAATGACTAAGTCACCTATTTACAGGCCAAGGCTTATAAGGAAGTTCACCCTATTTACAATAATGCCACCTTGCCTTTTTCTATCTGATATTATAATATAAAGTCTCGTTTTCTTCAGTTTCTTCGAACTCCGTGACCTAGTTCTATCATTTCTATTACAAGACTCGACACAAGACGAAGTCAACAGACATATGCACCAACATATTTTCTAACTGGGACTTAAAATATATTTTTTGGAATTATAAATCGTACATGTATAGAAACCCCATCCTTGGGAAGGAAATATACTTATAAAATAAATAAGAAGTGTGAATACGAAATAGTTGTCTAACTATTTCCCAAAAACGTTAAACCCTAAGCCAAGGCACGGCCATCCGTCTAATAGGCATTATTACGTGTAGGTCGTCATGCAGCAGATAGAGTTGGAGATTGACGTTTCTGGATACGCACTTCTGTGAGTTCATGTCACCCTTTTCTCTTTACTGTTTTCAGTTTTATACTTCGGGGGTGAAATACATGCGACAATTATTACAAACTTTTATTACATGGTATGGTTAGCGTAGGGAGGGTTTATACTACTAGATCATGTGAGGGGTGGGTACAACACTCGAGGCCATTAATCCTCTTGTAGGACCGAGGGACACAAGAGTGATAGATCTATTTGGGTGTAGCGAACCCACACCCGTGAGGCCGGGGAGGCCCATAGAGGTGACTGTGTCTTACAGCCGAAGCCCGGTAACAAATTTGCTAGGTTTGAGTTTCCCTGCACTTTCTCACACATACCAGTGGCTTTGCAACACATTGGTGATCTCTTTTTCCTTATTGCTACATACCAGGGACTTTTATACATACTTTAATGGTTTATACATACTCACTTTTACATGAACTCGCTCAACTTTTTGTTGATTTTTCAAACTACATGTATTTCAGGAAATTAGTGGATCTGGCACGGTATGCATCACGTCAAGCTGCATAAGAATAATGATGTCATCCGAGTTTAGGAAGTGTGACCTTTGCCTGGACGGGTTACAAGTCTTAAACTGTGTTTTTATGTCAAGTCTTTTGTTATGTCCTATGAACATGTTTCTTTATGTCATGGTTGTATTTGGTTCGTTGTGTCAACTTTTTAAAACAATGTTGTCGTATTAACTTTTTAAACTTGATGAATGGATGAACATCATAGTTTTATTTCCATATAGCATTGTTGTGATTATGCTATGGTATTAAGAAGTCACACCAAATAAACCCACGCTTCCGCAAAAGCCAGGGTGTGACAATTAGGGAAAGTAGAAATGTGAAAACCTACTCACTATATGCAAAAGTCATAATTTCAACAAAGGAAATTTAAGGACTTTACCTGGAATTTCGTGTGATAACTGATTGTTAAATGACATTACCATGGAATGTCGAACATAGCGTAGTCGCCACTAATAAAGTAGGGAGAATGCGAAGACATGTGACTTCTTTTGCAGCGCCAATAATTGTGAGTCTCATCAGACTAAGTACCAATCGCCGTGGAATCTTTTTTAAACGTACCTCAGCGTGATTCGTGTCGTTGCAGGATCACGTGACAAAGTGCCGCATTTCGGTTGGTAGTTCTCTGACTGACAGGATTAGCATCGTTGTTGTCGTGCTCAATCATGTTTTCCAAAGGCCTTGCCTCGAAAGTCGTGTGTGATGTACTTCGACGTCCGCTGATGTATAGTTTAAGTTTCACGTATAGTTGCGCAATATCGTTTCGTTCCATGTAGGTTACCTGCTCAGGTAATAAAATAGCATAGACAATATAGATAATGACCTTTGCCCGAGTTGTTAGTCACGGCTTCTATGTGAGGACCTTTAATGAATTTCGACATAAGTTTTCCCAAGGTCCTAAATGCATGTTATCAAAACTCTCAAAGTTTTGCTTTCTTTGTGTAACTGTTTCGTGTACCAAGTAACCAACACAACCCTTGTGTATGTTTAAAACCAAAACTGTTGACTTATTGTTTCGGCAATAGTTGGAACCCATATTTGAGTCTTAGGCGTTCTGTATATGTTCAAGTCTTAATAATCTAAGTCCCCAAAGGAAAGTGAGGTTAGAGCCTAGGTATCTCTAGAGAAACCTAATTCACTGAAACCTATAGCTCTGGTACCAATCTGTCACACCCCGATAAATCGATTACATCAGAGCCGGATGTGATCTGAATGGTATCTTCATTGCACAGCGGAAGTATTTAAGCTAAGTCTTCTAGAAAATGAACTCCCGCTAAGTACTCGAATTCCCATGGGTTCTCCTATTCCAACTGTTCCATAGTTTTGAAAATGCAACCTGAGAAAGAACATGTGAAAAATCAACATAAAGTTATCGAGTTTATAGTTTGCTTTGAAAAAGATTTAAAATAAATCTTTTTGTTAACCGGTTTAAAAGTTGTTGAGAAAATATAGTAGAATCATTTTTCTCTGCATGTCATTTGAAAACTGTGAGTCTAGCCCACGAGAGTTTTTGTGCCTTGCACGAGGGAGAATGGGCCGAACCCAAAAGAGTCTTTGTAAGCAGGACCAACCCATCCTCTTACTTGTACATAAATTGAAAACGTCACCAAAGTTTGTAAATTCATGTGTTTATGAGGTTGCATCAAATGAATCTTAAAAACATTTGAAATTCTGAGTATCAAAAGCTGGTATGTAAAGTGTCTATGAACTTATTGATCATTAATGTGTAGCTAAGACATTAATATGTGTGACGACATAGGAAGCACTCAACCCTAGACGATTTCCTCTGGTCAACCCGGTTGGGACAACAAAAGCACTACATGTGGCCACACAAGGACCCATGAGTGGGGCTCGCTACACCCGATATGTGAGACCTGTGTCACTTCAACCATCAAACAAATAACAAACCAATGAAATATTGTATTTCATACTTGGGATTTGTATAAATATGTGTATCATTTGCACATATCAATTCTTGTTCGATTTCGGGCTTTAAATCGCTTTCTGGAAGGTTATACGCGATCTGATGCGTAAAAATAACTAGTTTAATGCAACAAACACCCCAGAATAGTGACATAGGCTTAACATACCTCAAATAACCTTTACATAACTTAGAAACAAGTTTTGGAAGGTTTGGTATGCCGAAATCAAGATTATTCGCTTACAGGGACTAAATTCGACAAACTGTGAAAGTATGCCGATTCTTACTGTAACGAACATTCCGGAACTTGATCATAAGTTAAACATACCCTATATATCCATTACATAGCTTAGAAATAGGCTTTGAGGGGTTCGGTATGCTAAAATAAACTTATTTGATCAATAGAGACTAAAAGCGTCAAAAGTGCATAAGTTTGCATTTTCGCACGTATCTTACGTCCTGAATATATCCAGACATCCAAAAATTTATGTAATTAATAAAATATTTTATTTTAGTGATTGAGATGATAAAATTCCATTCGTCGCGTAATTTGGATCGTTTTTGTGTTCATTACGATTTCCGTCGTAATTAACCAAACAACACAACCGTACGACCAAACGAACCGACATCTGAGATGTTTTTGAGCATATTTTAAGTTCTCTATACTTAATGGGGGTTAACGGGGCTTAAAAATGCAAAAAAAAAATCAAGTTTTACAAGTGCAGGGACCATTTTTGAAATTTCTGGCAGATACATTGAACGTGGTCCACTTTTGAGATTTGATGGTTTTAACCCATGGTTTTGCAATACCATGGGCTAATATTCAATGGTTTTTATAATACCATGGATTCATTCTATGGGCTCCCATGGTTTTACAAAACCATGGGCACATGTGTACGGTTAAGATTAAAGCACGTTATTCGACTAACGATCTTAACGGTTCCATGAAATCTATAAATACCCCTCCATTCTCTTTTGCAAAACCCACATTTGAATCGGATTTTGGCCCTCTAAGTCGGAGTTCATACTTCATACCTGAGAGTAAATCGGATCAAATCTTGCAGGGACCTACTGTAAGTATTCTTTCGTGCTTTTCTTTCGTTTTAGCGTTAAAGTCAAACTGTGTTTGACTTTCTGCATTGACCAGTTTATGGTCAATGCGAAGTTCGTTTGAACTTCATAACGTGAGCGTAATCACGATGGTTATAGTCCCTAGTGACTATACCTACTGATTACCACGTTATCTAGGCTCAGTGACGAGTCGTAGTTTCGGCCAAAATGCGTATTCTTGCGTATTTTATAACCAAACTACTTTTGGGTATCAAGACCCTTTGTCTTGATACCAAAACTGTTTTTAAACTTTGTTAAACATGTTTTAACATGTTTAACTCATCACTTTTAGAAGTGTTCTTGTCTAGGGTCGTAAAGGTGAGCGATCTAAACAATCGCTTATGCTTTCGAACCCGACCCATTTGGTCGATCATTAGGATCCGACCAAACACTTTAGGTGACCATAGTTGTATAGGGAATAACCTTCTGAGGTTATACCTTATGGTCACTTCGTTTAAGTAGTTGTATGATAGTTAGTTTATATGCCTTAGGAAAATTACCAAAATACCCTTTTGTGCCAAAATTTATTTTAAGCATAAGTAACATAACTTTTGACATCTAAACTGATTTGGCAACAATATTAAACATGTTAAGGCATATCTTACTTGTCATAGGGCTAGTTAGGCGGTCCGAATACGTTTTACGCGAACGACGCGTTAAAGTAGCATAAGCTACCTAAACGGGTCGCAACGGGTCAAAAGCACATAGGATAGGTTTCGTTTTAGTATATAGGCTTTGTTAAACCATATTACATAAGTTCCCACACTTATTTGGTTTGCAAACCCTCGTACTACCCGATCCTCCGATAGGTCCGTTTATTAATGTAGATACCTATATTAGGTGCCGTTTGAATCCGTGATCTTCTAGCTTTGCTTGGTGGATATCTAAAGTCTATTGAGCAATCTCAAGTGAGTAGATAGACCCCTCTTTTACTGTTTTTCAAACTTTTTGGGGTGAAACACATGTGCCTACTTGTTACTTTCGTGCTTTTCATGTTTTCATATCATATACTTGATATGTTCATTAGTACACTATTAGTACATGATTTCATTATGTTTTTGCTATGTATGTCCATTGTGTGCATACTTAGTACATCGTTTTACATGACATTTTATGCTATGTATGTTCATCATACTTAGTAGATTGTTTTCTTTACATTTCACGCTATGTATGTACATTTGATTGCATACCTAGTGCATTGTTTTACATTACCTTTTCATACTATGTATGTTCATCATACTTAGTACATTGTTTTACATGACATTTCATGCTATGTGTGTACATTTGATTACATACTTAGTGCATTGTTTCCACATGCTTACATTTTGGTATGACATTTGGTTTGTTTAAATGGGACTTATATACATTCATTAACTTTGATCACGCCGCTCATTAGTAGGTAATGGTACCATAGGAATTGACAACTCCCGCTCCTGACATCCTAGGTATGTTTGGATGGAAGGAATAACCGAATTCGATATACATTTACTCAGATAAGCCTCTAATTTGTTAGGGGTTTATCGCCACAGTCGCAAGGCTTGAATGTATGCATTTTCACAACACCACATAGATGTTTGTATCAGTATAGCATGCATTTCCACAAAACATAACTTTGATTTAAACCAACTTTTACTTCAATACTTTGTTTTGTGCATTTTACCTATGCATTTCACTAGCCATACATATCATTTTGGTTACACATTACATGATTTACATTTGACACATAAACATTTTTGACATTGGTTATACATTACATGATTTACATCTTGACATAAACATTTTGACATATTATTCAATACATTTGGCAATTGGTTTAGACATAGACATCTTACATTGGTGGTTTGTTTGGGTAAGTGATTTAAGTAACGAGGCGTGTGTAATATGATACAAGCATGGTGGATACGCCGCTGGTACTTCCTATATATAAGCGTTTGTATGATATTACATATCGCAGCGTTGTTTAAATCATTTCAGTTTAGACATATAACATGTTTTTCACAAGACATTGTTTTACAAACAACTTATTTTATACAAACTCATTTTTTACTTGGTTATTCATTTAACCTTACATTACTCTTTTACATATCATCTACCTTATCATCGCTTTTCAAATGATTTATAAAACAAAAACATTTTACAAGGATCATGACTGACTTTTGTTAAACCACTTTTTTTCTAAACTTATAAGTCATGAATCCTAAATCAATAAAACCTATGTACTCTCCGGCATTTTTATGCTGACGTACCTATTTTCACATGTGTTTCAGGAGATGATGCATAGGATTGGTCAAGATACACATAGGCGGACTTGGGCCTTAGTGACAATAACAGACGCAAGACTAGTTAATTATGTTATACTTCTTTGTTTGTTAAGACATTGTAACTCATTTAATCAATAAAACAAAATTTCAATTTTTCCATGTGTTATGAAACAATGATTCTGTTACAACACTCCACGACGATTCCGCCACGTTTTGTTGTTTTACGTGGTCGGGGTGTGACACGATAGATCTACCCCTCTTGCTCCTCGGTCTTACACAAGATTAATGGCGCTTAAGAGAGACTCTATTTGCACAAGATCTAATATTTAATTCCATAGCTAAACAATACCATCGAAAACATGTATTTCCCCCAAGAGTTATAAATCCGAAAACATTTAAGAGAAAAGGTGAACACAAACCCACTGGGTTGTCTCGTTGTTCATACGCAGATCAACCCAGTCCCGTTGTTGTAACTAGGACAATCCCGTCACAAGTCATGAAAATCAAGAACGTTTAGAAAATATGCGTGTCTTTTGTAAAACCGGTATGTTTAACATGAACTTTTCATAAACCATTTGAGTTTGTTGAAATTCTATTGTAAAATGGTTTAGAAATATCAGTTTTCGTTCGTCGAAATATTGTATGTTTTTGCAAAACTTGCATGTCTTTCCACCACGAAAACATTTATAAAAATATAAAACTATAAAAAGTGGGGTTATGAACTCATCTTGATATCCTTGTGCAAAGCTAGCTTAATGTGAAATATTGTATGTTTTTGCAAAACTTGCATGTCTTTCCACCCCCGAAAACATTTATAAAAATATAAAACCGTAAAAAGTGGGGTTATGAACTCACCTTGATATCATTGTGCAAAGCTTGCTTAATGTGATTCCGTGATGTCATTCCAAGAATGTGAACTTGCTAGCATGCATTCTATGACATTCCTACCAAGGAATACTTATAAGTTTCTAATAAAACAACGTAGCTAAACTACGTCTCCGAGCTTTACCGAATCGTTAACTAAACGACTCTATGGAAGGTGTTATTATTTTAATTTGAAATAACCAAGCTATGGATTTTGATCCCATTTATAATCGGGATAAATACTAAGTCATGAAATCGACTTAGTTTCGATTTAGTATATATATATAATCAAGTGTTAAGTTATTCTACAAGGACTCCTAATTGTAAGAAGTGTAAGAAGGCTTTATAGAGTGACAAGTGTCCAAGAACCTAAAACCTAAACCCACTACACCCACCCCCACCCCACCCCTCCACCACCCAAAAACCTAAACCCCCCACCCCCACCCCACAACCACCTAAAAACCTAAACCCCCCACCACCACCTCCATGGAAAAAAAAAAAACTATTCCTCACCAAAAAACCTAACCCCACACCCCCCCAAAAAAAAAAAAAAAAACTAAACACCCACCCCCACCCCCACATAAAAACCAAAATCCCCACCCCCTCCGCAGTATATATATATATATATATATATATATATATATATATATATATATATATATATATATATATATATATATATATATATATATATATATATATATATATATATATATATATATATATAGGGAGGGGCTCATGCGAGAACCACCCTTATTGTAACGCCTCGTAAATTTTGTTTTATCTCTCGCGAAATAAATATCCGTAGAAGGGATTTATCTTTCAATTTAGCTCATTATTGATTAAGTTATTTACTTATTTAATTTTTTTTCTACTAACCAAATTAATTAATTAATGTTACTTATCTAGTTAGTTTGTTTTAGAAAGGAGTTCAATTAAATAAAATGATAACCCAATTAGTTCAGTTAGATAAACTTTGAGGGCTATATTGTAAACTTTGAAACTATAATTGATTGTATAAAGGAACAAAAGACCCAAAACCCTTCTCTTTTAAAACATCAGCCGACACTACTGGTCACACCATCTCTTACATTAGTAAACCCTAGTTCCATTCACAAATGTAGCCAACAACACCCAGACCTTCCCTCTCTAAAACTTCATTACACTTTACCCGTTAAACATAAAGATATGAAATCTGTTCATATCCAAAAGAAAAGCTCAGCCACACCCCCCTGCTTGTTCTCTTGTCCGATTACCGGCGACCAGAGTCGGGTACCGGCAACACTCCGACGTTCATCTTCAGGTGACAGTTAACCTTACACACTCGTCTCTCTCTTTCCCCTCTCGCACTGATGAACGAACGACCGGCCACCATCGTCGGTGGCGGCGCTCGGTGACGGTAGCAGAACCACCACAGCGGCGGCGTGTGGTGGGTGGCATGCCAGTGGTGGTTACGGGCAGTGGCGGTGCACGGTGGCGACGTTAATCAGGAAAAGAGAGAGAGAAGAAAGGCGGCTGTGGCGGTTCGCGGCGGCTCTAGGCCGCCATTTCTGGCAACGCAGGCAAGTTTGCTTCCCGTGCGGGTCACGCTTCGTCAAGTCGGTGACTCGGTTGTTCCCGGTTCAGGTCAGTTTTCAGTTCCAGGTCTTGTTTTGTTGTTACCCAATTTAGATTACGGTCGGTCGATTCAGTCGCTTGTTCGATTCATACAGAACCGACAACAGTGGGGAGTGTTTCTCGAGTCGGTTCAGGTCAGAATCCAATTTGGGTGATGTTTATTTAAGTTACAAAATTCGAGTGTCATTCTAATCGAGTTCATAATCGGTTCAGTTTCAGTTTTGGTGCGGATACGAGTCTCGGTCAAGCTGCGGTCATGGGTCAGATTCATGCTCGGTTTCAAAGTGCGGGTCAACATCTGTCAATTCTGGTCAACTATCGGCTCGCACAAGTTTTGGTATAAAATAACGACTCGAATACAAAGTTTAGTGTCTTTCATAATTATTTACCGTTTCTAATCGCGACACAGAACTTGTTATAATTTGTATTTTTACATAAAAATTATACATTTACATATTGTATTATTGATTTGTTTTGTTTTTTTTTTGAATTTCGCCAAATAGATCGACAACTTGTGTTGTCGGGATCGTCCAAAAACAGAGGAAACTCTGCCCGTTTTTCGTAAAATTCCGTAAAACGAAATGCGATAATTTTTATAAATCGAAATCTACCAAATTCTATTAATTTTTATAAAATAGAGATAAATGTATATTTATTTTGATGATATTTCTATAATATTGTTCGTTAGACTTAATTTGGATTAATACTTAAAACTATATAAAATATATGTATTGTTATTAATAAATATGTATACATATATATCAATTAATCATACTTTACATTTCACCTCATATTCCCCCGTCATAATTCCGTGTACTCATGCACCATCGTTACCCATATAGGGCGACTTCGGTGTTCCATCCCACTAATCTCTTACACTCTTCAATAATTGGATAATCGGAAGACTTAGCAATCATGTGAGTATACTCGTACTTTTCCCCTTTTTACTTTTACCACTTTTGGGGTGTAACATGTTACCTATTGAAACTTACACATGAACTTTTGTCTAAACACATGAACATTCCTATAACATGCTTGTATATGTGATGGCTTGATACTTTAAATTTGGATGATTCTTATGTGTTGAACTTATCATTAACTTCGTACGAGCCAAACCTTGACATATGTAGCGCTATAGGATTAACGACCCGCCTCTACTGAAACTTTGGTTATGTCATGAGCAAGTTGCGTTTTCTTGGTTTGATATGTTAGACACATGCCATATTTAATGTTTATCTTGAATCGCATGCTTGCTATGAGGGATTGTTCACACTTTTATCTTATGCTATGTATGTACCAAACTTGTATACTCGCCTTTGCTTTTGCATTGAATTGTATTTTAAACATGTTACAGGTTGATGATGATGAAATGAAAGAGGTAGCACGATGCCTAGATACACACTTTAGACGTTAGGTTTAATATGTTGTATCGAATTTTGGTTATGTTGGTTGGTTATTTTGATTAAACTTGTTGTTATTTGGGATCTTGTATTGATGACTACTTGAAGTTTGGAAATGAAATTTGGATTATTAAATTATTGTCACAAATAGCGTTATGATGTCTCGAGCAATCTTCACACTTCGTCTCATCCCGATGTTTCCGCCATTGGTTGGGGTGTGACAGATTGGTATCAGAGCCATAACTATAGGGAATTAGGAAAAGTAGGAATGCTTTAACCTAGTCTATAGTTTTAGAGCTTTATTCTCGTGTATCGCTTGAAACCACTTGCATGCTGCTTTACTCGCTTCTCATTTATTCGCCTTGACTTTTAAACATATAAATCGCTTGTGTGTTAATACTTGAATTGCTATTCTTATGTGTCAATACTCGTTTACTATGTGTCGATACTTTGATTTGTTGATCTATTCTTGGTGTGTTATTCTCAACATGCCTTTTATGTGCTTATACTCGTTCGTTATTTCCTTTAACAAACGCCTTTTTACAAGGCATTTTACTCGATTTTTTTTCTTAAACTCGAAAACACTCATATTATACGAACGAGACGAGTTTACCAAAATAGGCGCGAAACCCACAATTTGGTAAACGACTCTCACCCCGCTTGATTCTATTTTTCGCACGAAATTCACCATTAAGTTAGGAGTGAAATCCACATCTTAACGGAAATTTCAAATCTCAAATTCTAGTGGACCTTCGTCAAAGTGTTGAAATTAAATTTTGACCCGACGAGTACCAACCACACTTAGGATACGAAATCGCCAAGTTAGGGGTGAAACCCGCACCTTATCGACTAGTTCCACTCCTTGATATTTTTTTTTTTAAAAATCCCGCCAAGTCTCGAAGTTTCGATTGATTTGGGACATGTAGTAACCGGAAGGGTAGATACCGTTAACCGACTTGTCGGCGAGAGTATTCCACCTACTTGGCCAAAGCATGCTCCCCAAACTCGAAAGATTTTTCGACCACTTTGGTTAGTCAACGTTCCGTTTTGGAACCATCCGAGTTTCCTTTTATCAAACTCACGCTTTATTATTTTCGATCTTTTGTCAATTTTGAACCATTTTGAGATTTCGCTTTTGCGCATGCATTATGCTATTACTTTTCATACGATTATACATTATCTGCATGCATATTTTCACGTAATTTTATTTACACTTTTGTAACGAGTGGAGACATATCATCGAGATAGGAGTGATTTCCTTACCTTGACGATTAACTTCGCTTTATTTCTCACCTTACAACGACCTCACCAACGAGTTAGGGGTGATTCCCTTACCTAGGTGATCGTTACCAATGCTTTCTTCTAATAGGCTATATTATGTAAACACAATCATGTTTATACCTAAACCATTTATCATGTCTTTCAAAATGCTTCATTTATTTAAACGTACCTCTTATTCTATAATTTATTTTCATATCACTCGCACACACAAAATTCTTAGCTTTTACCATAAACACTTATTCCCCGACATTCGAAGTTTCACGAAATGCTACTCATCAACTTAATCGGTCCAACAAAACCATTGCTCACAAAATTTTGTATTCAACATAATTATTGAAACACTTATAAAATATTACAAATATTATTCAACATTTACTAAAACTTCTTTCAAAAGCAATAAAACATTTTATTAAAAGACGTTTTTTCAGCAAACACTAAGTCCATATACCAAATTCCTTTTTTTTCTAAAGGATCAACTTTTCACGAAAATCCGTAAACTTCGAAACTTTCTAATACAAAGTTACTTAAAACGGCGCAAACTTATTAATCTCTCGAACTTTTCAAAACCTCACTCGATACGTCAATCAACTTCAAAACACGTGGGCAAGGAAACTTCATAAGGACCGACAAATTTTCAAGTTATGTAATCTCTTTTAAAACCGTAGTAGCATTTCCATTCTTTTTACAAAGCACGTTTCATGTAACCAATAGCTGTTTTATATTCCCTTACATTCACAAACTAGATTCTGCATTTCATGACAACTCAATCTATTTAACTTCACGTTTTACGCAAACAACTACATATGCATACCATTTTATACGTTTTAGTCAATATCTCACAACAATCTCACGCGTGTCACTCGTTCACTTTTTCTTTCATACTCAAAACTTTTGATCTTTTACGCACATAAACTCGTGTATTTCGATTTATACTATAAACCAAAATCATTATTTTCTACATCAATGCTTATACATTTTACGCCTTCACTTATGTTCACACTTACACATTTATGTTATACTCACGATGCAAAATTCGTACGTTTTACGTTAATAAATACACTCACAATTATGCACTTACGTTGTCCTTACATTCATGTCTATACTACATTCGTATTCATATTCATATTCATACGCTTTATGTTCCCATTTGCACTTACACAACTTTGCCACACTTATATTCATACAAGCATATTTTATTCATACCTAACCTTCATGTTTTACACCTATACTCATATTCATATCTAAGCTCGTACATCTTATGTTCACACTCATACTCGTATTCATACTCATACGCTTTGTGTTTATACTTATATTCATGTTTGTACACATGTTTTATACCCACTTTCATACACGTTATACTTATACTTATGCTTCTGCTTATATACTACATTCGTACCCATACGCGAGTGGAATCCAAGGGATTCGCTTGCGTGGGTCCCATACATACTTAAGCATGGACTTGCTTACATACTACATTCTTATACATACATGTTCTTACTTTTTCACATTTATGAATACCCTGATTCATACACAATTAGTACAAGCTATGCGGATCATGCGACGATCAACATAATCGCGGGTGCACACGAGATTATAGTGATAGGCGTATGAGAACCCTAGAGTGTACTATTGTGTATGGTAAAACACGGAACGTAACATGACACGAATAACGAAACAGACGTAATATGGTCACAACATGGTGGATACGCCGCTGGTACTTCCTATATATAAGTGTTGTCACCATGTTGCCAAACTTTCGTAAAACGTGGCATGAGAAATTCAGTGTTTTGCAGACCTACTTAGACCTAATACGTAAACTTTAACAACTCACAAACGCATTATATCCGATTATCCACGACGAGACCTCATTCTTAACACACTACTTTCGTCCATCCGATATTTATGCTATTCTTATACTCATAATCATTAATAGATCAATAGTTCACCTTCTCAAGCCTTTCTTCTGAATAAATTTCGGGACGAAATTTCCTAAAGGAGGGGAGACTGTAACGCCTCATAAATTTTGTTTTATCTCTCGCGAAATAAATATCCGTAGAAGGGATTTATCTTTCAATTTAGGTCATTATTGATTAAGTTATTTACTTATTTAATTTTTTTCTACTAACCAAATTAATTAATTAATGTTACTTATCTAGTTAGTTTGTTTTAGAAAGGAGTTCAATTAAATAAAATGATAACCCAATTAGTTCAGTTAGATAAACTTTGAGGGCTATATTGTAAACTTTGAAACTATAATTGATTGTATAAAGGAACAAAAGACCCAAAACCCTTCTCTTTTAAAACATCAGCCGACACTACTGGTCACACCATCTCTTACATTAGTAAACCCTAGTTCCATTCACAAATGTAGCCAACAACACCCAGACCTTCCCTCTCTAAAACTTCATTACACTTTACCCGTTAAACATAAAGATATGAAATCTGTTCATATCCAAAAGAAAAGCTCAGCCACACCCCCCTGCTTGTTCTCTTGTCCGATTACCGGCGACCAGAGTCGGGTACCGGCAACACTCCGACGTTCATCTTCAGGTGACAGTTAACCTTACACACTCGTCTCTCTCTTTCCCCTCTCGCACTGATGAACGAACGACCGGCCACCATCGTCGGTGGCGGCGCTCGGTGACGGTAGCAGAACCACCACAGCGGCGGCGTGTGGTGGGTGGCATGCCAGTGGTGGTTACGGGCAGTGGCGGTGCACGGTGGCGACGTTAATCAGGAAAAGAGAGAGAGAAGTAAGGCGGATGTGGCGGTTCGCGGCGGCTCTAGGCCGCCATTTCTGGCAACGCAGGCAAGTTTGCTTCCCGTGCGGGTCACGCTTCGTCAAGTCGGTGACTCGGTTGTTCCCGATTCAGGTCAGTTTTCAGTTCCAGGTCTTGTTTTGTTGTTACCCAATTTAGATTACGGTCGGTCGATTCAGTCGCTTGTTCGATTCATACAGAACCGACAACAGTGGGGAGTGTTTCTCGAGTCGGTTCAGGTCAGAATCCAATTTGGGTGATGTTTATTTAAGTTACAAAATTCGAGTGTCATTCTAATCGAGTTCATAATCGGTTCAGTTTCAGTTTTGGTGCGGATACGAGTCTCGGTCAAGCTGCGGTCATGGGTCAGATTCATGCTCGGTTTCAAAGTGCGGGTCAACATCTGTCAATTCTGGTTAACTATCGGCTCGCACAAGTTTTGGTATAAAATAACGACTCGAATACAAAGTTTAGTGTCTTTCATAATTATTTACCGTTTCTAATCGCGACACAGAACTTGTTATAATTTGTATTTTTACATAAAAATTATACATTTACATATTGTATTATTGATTTGTTTTGTTTTTTTTTTGAATTTCGACAAATAGATCGACAACTTGTGTTGTCGGGATCGTCCAAAAACAGAGGAAACTCTGCCCGTTTTTCGTAAAATTCCGTAAAACGAAATGCGATAATTTTTATAAATCGAAATCTACCAAATTCTATTAATTTTTATAAAATAGAGATAAATGTATATTTATTTTGATGATATTTCTATAATATTGTTCGTTAGACTTAATTTAGATTAATACTTAAAACTGTATAAAATATATGTATTTGTATTAATAAATATGTATACATATATATCAATTAATCATACTTTACATTTCACCTCATATTCCCCCGTCATAATTCTGTGTACTCATGCACCATCGTTACCCATATAGGGCGACTTCGGTGTTCCATCCCACTAATCTCTTACACTCGTCAATAATTGGATAATCGGAAGACTTAGCAATCATGTGAGTATACTAGTACTTTTCCCCTTTTTACTTTTACCACTTTTGGGGTGTAACATGTTACCTATTGAAACTTACACATGAACTTTTGTCTAAACACATGAACATTCCTATAACATGCTTGTATATGTGATGGCTTGATACTTTAAATTTGGGTGATTCTTATGTGTTGAACTTATCATTAACTTCGTACGAGCCAAACCTTGACATATGTAGCGCTATAGGATTAACGACCCGCCTCTACTGAAACTTTGGTTATGTCATGAGCAAGTTGCGTTTTCTTGGTTTGATATGTTAGACACATGCCATATTTAATGTTTATCTTGAATCGCATGCTTGCTATGAGGGATTGTTCACACTTTTATCTTATGCTATGTATGTACCAAACTTGTATACTCGCCTTTGCTTTTGCATTGAATTGTATTTTAAACATGTTACAGGTTGATGATGATGAAATGAAAGAGGTAGCACGATGCCTAGATACACACTTTAGACGTTAGGTTTAATATGTTGTATCGAATTTTGGTTATGTTGGTTTGTTATTTTGATTAAACTTGTTGTTATTTGGGATCTTGTATTGATGACTACTTGAAGTTTGGAAATGAAATT